>NC_060267.1:14415818-14468951 GCF_021613505.1 Equus quagga | reverse complement strand
CCCCCCCCCCCCCCCCCCGCCCCGAGTGACAGGGAAGGGAGGGCGTGTGAAGGCACTGAAGCTTAGAGGATCAGCATGGGGTGCAGGACGCAGAGCCCATGAGGGGCCCGGCCTTGCCCGGGCTTCCTCTCCACTCATCCACCTCCTAACCAAAGAGCAGGGTCCCAAGTGTCCTCTATCTGGGTGACTCGTCCGTCGCCTGCCACATTCCACCAGCACCCTGGAACGTGAAGCCAGGATTCCTACAGCCCTGTCTCTGAGGCCTCAGACTCCTCACGGAGCCCTGACTGCCTCATTTGTCATAATGGGCAGAAGTGTCCCTTCCTGGCAGGACTGCGCATCGGATGAAGTAAGGTGCCTGGCACAGAGGAGCGCTCACTTAATTGATCCCTGCTCGTATTCCTGTCTTGTTATCTCCTGGCAGAACAGCAGAGTTAGGGGAGTCACCTCTGCAGGCTCTCAGAAGAGGACCCTCTGCTCACCCCAGTCATCCTGTCTGCTAGGCCTCTTTCATAGTCCCTCTTTCCCTCACACTTCCCTCTGGTCCTGGAGATTCCTCCTGAAGCTTCACAGCCACCCTTCATGTTGCCTTCTCAAGCTCCAGATTCTCAACCCCTTTGCCCCAAAAGCTCCAGATCAGGAGAGGGGCCCAGAGAGCTCAGGCTTTGGAGAGATGGCTGATGGGGGGCTGCGTGGGAAGAGGGGTCCTGGGAACAGCTGGTGCTGGGGTGGAGGCAGAGGAGGCGAGAGCGGGGAGAGGGAGGAGAGTCAGCTCCTGGTACTGGCTTCTGGGAGGAGCAGGCTGGGGGCAGGGGGTGAAGCGGTTATGGGTAGCGGGAGGTGCAGTGTGACCGGCTGCAGCCTTTGGGGCTGGGGTGCCCCCGTGAGCTGGCGTGGGTCTGTCTGTGAAGGTGTGTGTGTGTCGTTTTGACCTTTTTTATGCCCGGAGCTGGGTGAGTGACTGTGAGTGTCTGCTGGGCTTGTGGGTGGAAGAAGGCGGGGGTTGCTCACACACAGGGCTGGGGAGTGCGAGGGCCTGACACCTGCTCTTGGAACCCTCCCCTGGTAAGTAAGAGTCGGAGCAGGCCCGTCCCAGCCCCTTCCCCTGGCCTGCATGTGTCTGTCTAAAGTGTGCTTGTGTGCAAGCGTTCACGTCCCTGCTGCAGTCCCAGCCCTGGCGGAGGAGCAGCAGCTGTTCCACGTGGTGCACTTCTGGGTCCATGAAATATTTAAGGTTACAGGGATGTGTCTTGGCGATGCAGTCACTTAACAGCCCCCACCCCCCGCTACTCTGGGAGCTCCAATCTGGGCTGATGGGGTGCTCTTTGTCGTCTCACTTTCTGCTGTTATTTCTCTCTCCTCCTCACCCCCACTAACCCTCTCACGCCTTAATTCACAAATCCTCACGCCAACCAGGAGGGTAGGCAGGTGTGACTTTATTTTAGTTTACTTTTCAAGGGCAGGGGCGTGTAGAGAGGTGATGCTGGGAGGGGCTGCCTGGGCTGGGATTTGGGAGATCAGAGTTCACTTTCTCCCTCTGCTACCAACTCTCTGGGCCACTCAGGGCAATCACCCTCCCTGGTCCCCTCGCAATGGTCTCAGTTTCCTCATCTGTAAAATGAGGGCGACCGTGTGACTGCACAGGTTTCCTCCCATTCTAATATTTTTCATTCTGAGTTAAGGGTGCTCCAGCCACATAGCCAGGGAGTCTCAGAACCAGGGTTGGAACACAGGAGGCAGGGACCTCACCTCCCTCTTTGCATGGCCCCTGCTTGACTGTTGTGGCAGGGGTAGCCCTGGGCTTGTTGAACACACGTGGCAGGCACACTCTCTCACACACAGCTCTGAGGAGGTGAGGCTAGAGACCGATTTTCTTCTCCCAAAGGAGCAACGACCCCATCCAAGTGGTCCCCCTGGGAAGGCATGTGCTCACACCAATTTGCCACAGTTTCTCAAACATTTCTGGAAACTCTTCTGGAAGCATCTCAGAGCTTGTGGCGTATGCTCTGGAAATCCTCACTGGGGAGCGAACGCTCCAGGGTGGCTTTGCTCCTCTGGGAATGACTGAGAGTCTTTAGGGGACCAGCCTTGTGAAGAAGGAGGGGGGCCTAGTGGGGAGCAGAACTTGATCTGGAACAGAGGTGTGGGTGCCCTGCAGTGAGGCTGTGTGTCTCCTGGTCTCCAGAGCCCATCTAGAAGGTGTCTCCGCAAGAGAACTTTCCAGAGCTTCTTGCGAGCCCAGCAGCACCTTTGGAGTAGATGTGTGGCCTCTCAGGGGATGACGTGGAAGGCCCAGCCTCCTCCAACTGGGTAAGTCCTGGTTTGCCTGTGAAAAAGCCCAGCGTTGCAGTTCTGCCAGGCTTGGGTGCACACCCCCCTGCAGCTGGCGCTCTCGGGAATGGGGCCAGAGCTGGTGACTCACACAGAGGGGATGCTCATTTCCAAAGCTCTTTGCCTCTTCTTGAATCACAAACTGGTAGAGGTGGAAGAGACTTACAGATCAGCCAATCCAACCTCCTGGAGCCAGAGAGGGGAAACTGAGGCCAAGAGAGAGGAAGCAGCTCTCCTAAGGACTAGAACCCATGCCAATGCTTTTCCCAAGAAACTAGACTTGGTGTCTCTGGCAGAGCAATGGCTGAACCTGAAGCAGGGGCATGGACCAGATGACCTCTTGAGATGCGTTTTAACCCTGTGATCATCACCAGTCCAGAAGACCCAATCCCTAGCTAGCCCCTTCCATCCCCAACTAACAGGTTGAATTTATTCTTCTAACCAATATTTATTGGGTATTCATTTGTGCCAGGCATTATGCTAGGTGCTGGAGATCCAGTGGAGCACAAAACAGATCGTTTCTGTCCGCTGGCATCTTACCGCCCAGCAGGGGTCAGGGCAGTGGTGGGACAAACAAGGAATTATCAGTGATGAATCCTACAAAAGTGTAAGTACAAGAATGCAGAGCATTGAAAAAGGAGGAAGGTCAACGTAACCTCTGCCTGCTCAGATGCTCCTTCCAGCATGGAGTAGTCGGCCTGCATGCAAATCCCAGCTCTGCCACTTAGTAGCTCTGTGACCCTGGGCGTGTTGCTTAACCTCTCTGAGCCTCAAGTTTCTCACCTGTGAATAACAGGTATTCCTATTATTATAGTGAGGGGTGGGAAGAGGTAATGTCCCTAAAGTGCCTAGCAACCGTTAATCACTTAAGAAATGGACATGAGTAGTGAGGAGTTCATCTTAGCACATGTTTTCTCCTTTGACTCCGGGAAAAGCAGGGGTGAAGAAATGGGGAGTTCAATCTTTCAGAATTGGGAGGGTGGTGTCTGCAGGATGCCCCCTGCCCCTTTTCAGCCAGAGCCTCTCCTCCTCACCCTTGTCTGATCAGCTGTTCTCGATGTCCAGCTGTGTCCTCATCAGCATGGATGGTCACCCTGCCCTGCTAATTAACACCCGCCCTGTTAATGATTAAAGCTAATGACTTTGACTTGGGTAGGGATGGAAAATTCCCCAGCCTCGGGACAGGCTGAGGATAGGTTGCCAGGAGTAGGAGGGAAGGGCCCCCTGGGCTCTGGACATGTGGTTGATGGTAAGTGGCTTGGGGAGCAGATGCCTGGTTTTCTCCCCGGGCTGCTCAGCAGGGGAATGTGGATGGAGGGGGATCATCTGAGGGTTGCAGCCCACTCTCCACTCCCTCTCCTCCCAGGCTTGGCAGAGGGCACGGGGCCCCGGCTCCAGCCGTGGCATTCCCCTGGCCAGGGGTTGGCCACTGATTGCTGCTGCAGCGGGAAAGACCTGGGTGAGATGGTATGTTAGTTCCTAGGGCTGCTGGAACAAAGTGCCACTGACTGGGGCTCAAAATGACAGGAAGGTGTTCTCTCACAGTTTTGGAGGCCGCGAGTCTGAAATCCAGGTGCAGCCTGCTCCCTCTGATGGCCCCAGGGGAGAATCCTTCCGGCTCTTTCTAGCTTGTGATGGCCCCAGGTGTTCCGTGTTTTGTGGCAGCATCACTCCAGTGTTTGCCTCTGTCTTCCCTCTTGTTTGTCCTCTGTGTCCTCTCCTCTTCTCACGGAGACAGCAGTCACTGGATTTAGGATCCACCATAAATCCAGGATAGTTTCAACTCAAGAGTCTTAATTAATTACATCTGCAAAGACCCTATTTGCACATAAGGTCACGTTCTGAGGTTCCAGGTGGATGTGAAGTTTTTGGAGACACTGTCTGACCCCCTGCAGATGGTGAGATGGGGCAGGGAGGTGGCGAGCCCTCCGGGAGGCCGTGCTGGAGTTGGCACAGGCCAGAGGCACCATGTCTATAAGAAACAGAGGAAGTGCTCAGGACCCCTGGTTGGGGTTGGACTGGGTCTCAAGGGGCCTAGAAAGGGAGGCTGCTGGTGGTAAAGAGGCGAAGGGATGGGAGCAGGAGTGTTTTAGATTTGAGGAAAGAAGGCAGAGGGGGCTTTGAAGGGAAAATCCTAGGTGTCTGTATTGGAGGGGAGAGTGTGACCTGTGTTCTATTATATGTTGTATATTGTACATATTACATATTGTACATATTTTATATCATGTCATATATTATATGACAATTACAACTTGTCATGTAATAAAAAAATTAAGTTGTATTTTGATTACAAGATGAATTTTATTTCATGACACAATCCTTTATACTTTATTGGGGTGGTAGGCATGGGTAATTTTTTCCCTTGTTCCTGGGTGAAAACCCAGGAAAGCCTCTTAATTATTCTGCTCACTCTCAGGTAAGAGACAGGCTCAATTCAGAACTTAGAACAACCAGGCCAATACATGAATTAAAACCTGAACTATTTCCTGTCACTCTTCTGCAGCCTGTTGGGCCCTGCTCCAGTTGCAGCTGGGGAAGGGGCAAGCGGCTGGCTCTGCTGTCTGTCATGTTCTCCCTCCCCCTCCACCCCCTGTCCTGCCCGTCACCCACTCGCTAGATGCTGTTTCCAGTGAGGTGTGTGGGTGAGGAGGTGGGGGTGGCGCAGAGTGACAGGAGGGGGCGGGTGAGTTTTTGCATGGGTGGGTACTCAGCCTCCCCCTCTATCAGCTGGTGGAGTCCTCGCCCCTTCCTCTCTGCTGTTCTCTGCTGACTCTTCTCTCATGGATGCTTTCCTGGCTCCTCAGAGCTTTGCTGTCAGCCTCGTTCACTTGTGTTCCCTTATCCAGGAACTTGAGCTCCTTCCTCAGCTGCTGGGGTCCTTTTGTCCCTTGAGGTTGCCCTATTGACAGCACAAGATGGATGCATGGGATGCACCTGTTTCTCTCCCAGGACCCACAGCCGGCTCTTCCTTTGCCAGGCAAACTCTGGGTGCCCAGGGCATCCCAGGGCACCAGCTCTGCCAGCCTGCCCACACGGCTGTTCCCTGCTCCTTCTCTCTCCTTCTAAACTTCTGGGTGGCACCCAGGCCCCAGGACACTGCCTCATATTCAGCTCTTGGGGTAGCCCATGAAAGCATCCTTCAGGTTTGCTGTAAGGGGCAGGCCCCTCTCCCCTTCCTTGGGCCCACAGCACGGCTTGCTCCATGCATTTCCTCCTCACAGAGTCCTTCTCTCCACATTACGATGCCTTTTTATAGCCTCGGTCTGGCTGAGGGGGTCAGAAACTAGTTCTTAAAAATTTCCTTTCAAATTCTTCATATGATGATTTGGCACCTCTCTTTGAAATTTCAGCCATTGTCTCTTGGTGCCAAGTTGAAATTCCAATTTTAATATCCTGTTACAAAAGCATCTGGGACGGTTAAGTTTGTGCTGGGAGACGGGAGCACCAGGTTCTAAATCCTTTCCAGCAACTTCCTCCCTGTCGGGAAGGTGAAGACACCGACCAAACTGCCTGGAGGTGGAGTGGCCACCAGAGGGCAGCAGATCCTGCTTCAGACCCTGTTTCCTTCCACGGACTCAGTGGAATTAGGTTTTTTTCCTTGAATTCCCAGGGGCAGGTGGCGCCCACGTGCTGGGCCACCTGGAGGGGCTCAGCTTTCCTGGCATCTTAACCAGTTCTCCAATGTTGGCCCTGATTTCTGACTTTCTGCGGTCTAACCACCATTCTTCCACTGGAAGTATAAAAAACGCCAGTCTGCATTTGACAGGAACAGCTGTTCACTAAACACCTACAGTGTAATGGGCCTGGAGATTAAAGCCACACTCTCTGACCTGGAGAAGCCCTGCCAGGGAGGGAGACCTGTGAACAGACATGATGAACTGCAAGGTAGTAACTGCTGTTGCAGAGGCAGAAGTAAGGGCTTTGTCCCGAACCCATAGAGACAGAGAGTTGATTGGCGGGCGGTTGCCAGGGGCGGGGGTGGGGGCAATGGGTGAAGGCAGTCAAGAGGTACAAACTTCCAGTTAACAGATGAACAAGTCCTGGGGAGTCATGTACAGCAGGGTGACTATAGTTAACAATACTCCATCGTATATTTGAAAGTAGTCAAGAGAGTAGATCTTAAAAGTTCTCATCACACACACACACACAATTCTAACTATGCGAGGTGATGGATGTGCTAACAAAAATGATTGTGGTCATCATTTCCCAATATATACATATATCAAATTTTTACATTGTCCGCCTGAAACTTATACAACGTCATACGTCAATTATATCTCAATAGAGCTGGGGAAAAAAACAAGCAAGAGCTCTGGGAGCACTGAGGAAGGAGCAGGAGCTGGAGAGCACTTCATGGAGGAGGGGAATTGGAGTCAGGTTTATCTTTTAAGGATGAGGAGAACTTTGGGGAAGAAAAGGTGTGAGAATAAGGGGGAGGGAGACCGACAAATCCTGGGGGACAAGGGAGTTGGCAGATGACAGGGAGGGGAGGGTAACAGGAAGGGGTGGGTTGTCAGGGCTATGTTTGGGGTGGGGGAGGTGGGATGGGCCCAGTTGGGGAACTTGGGCAAGACTCCATTTTCTTCTATTGGCAGAGGCAGAGCTTCCCTTTCCACACCCCCAGTCTGTAGGAGGAGTGTCGATGACTGCAAGGATTTTATTGAACTTGGAGGTTATTGGAGAAAATGGGAAGGATGGGAGCCTTGAGCTTCTCAGGGAAGAAACTGTTGAAGGATTTGATGTTGTTTAGCTGAAAGATGACTCAGTTAGGGTGGGGTGATCTTGGCATAACAGCGGGGTGAGGCATGGGCTTTGGAGAGAGTGAGATGGGCGTTGGCACAAATCCTGATTCTTCCAATCCCCGAATGACCCTGGGCTGATTGCTTTACTTCTCAAGCTTATTTCCTAATTTACAGAATGGGAATAATAATTCCTACATGCTAGGATGTTGCGAGTATTGAAGGAGGTAATATACATAAAACGCTCAGCACAGTGCCTGGTAAGTGTTGGTTAAATGGCAGCATTTATTATTAGAATGATCATTGCCTTCAGATGTTTCAAAGGTTGTCACATGGAAACAACTGACTTTCCCATGCTTCTTTCCAGCTGAACAAGCGATGCAAGTGCGAGGCGGGCAGGTCTGGTCTGACTGGGAGGAAGAATGCTCTTATGATCAGAGCCACACAACCCTGAAAGAGGCTGCGTGGTGTGTGAGGAGATCTCTGCCTCTGGGAGTTCCTAAGAGGCTGCTGAGGGGGATCCTTACATTGGGCCCAAAGCTGGACTTTTAAGGGCTCTTTGTAAGTCAATTCTTTGGGATCCTAGGTTGTTCTGAAGATTCTGTGATTCCCCTTGGAGGAGAGGGGCCCCTGGGACAGGGAGATGGAGCTGGCAGCAAAGAGAATCAGTGCCTCTCCTGGTCTAGGGCCAGATCACCAGAGGCCTTAGCTGTTCTGTCTCCCCAGGGGAGGGGAGCACCCTCCATATTCTGTGTAGGAAATTCAGGAGTGGTGAAGATATTCTTTTTAAAGACCCTTCCCTCACCCACAATAAAAGAAAGTCCCCATTCTGGGGTCCCCTTATCTTAACCTCAGGCTTCCTCACTGCAGGGTCTGGACCTCTGGGACTGTACTGTATTCTCTGGGAATATGGCCTTTTCCTCGCCTCTGCATTAATCTGGGAGAGACTGGGGAGGGAAGCACTGGGCCTTTGAGCAAAGGCTTTTCAGCCCTTGCCAGGATCTTTTCTTCCCAACTGTTCTGAGGGAGGGTGACCCTCCTCTTCCCCCCTTCCCTGGGCCCCTTTCTGTTAGAGGAGAAATGTACTCCATTCTTCACAAGCGGGTGAGTGTTGGGGTGAACTCTTCTAGTCCCTCTCTGTGCCTTGCTAGCTCCTTCCTAGGAAAGGAGTAGCTAATTTCACCAATCTCTTCATTCATTCAATTCACTCATGAATTCAGTTCAGATTCATTCACTGAACTCTGTTTGCCCAGCATCACTGTTCAAGGAACTAGAGAGAAAACGGTGAATACTGCTGATCGACAGGCTCCCAGATTTCATGGAGCTTACATTTTTGTGAGATAGAATGTGTATAAACAAGTAAAAAAGTGTATAAATAAGATAATTTCAGAGCATGGTAAGTACAATGAGGGAATAAGCACAGTGAGGCCACAGAAGTAACTGGTGTGAGGGTGGATGGAGGTGGGCACTGAATGGTGTGGCCAGGGAAGCTCTCTGAAAAGAGACGTTTGAACTGAGACCTGGAGGAAGAGAGGGAGTCAGCTATGGGAAGAGCAAGAGGAACAGTGTTCTAAGCAAGGGGAACAGCAAGGATGAAAGCCCTGAGCTGGGAAGGACATTAGTGTGTCCCGGGACCACAAAGGATACCAGCACGGCCATGATGTATCGAGCAAGAGAGTGGAATGAGATGAGGTTGGGGAATTGTTGGGAGCCAGACCATGCGGGGCTTGTAGGCCCTGGTAAAGAGTTTGAATTTTATTCACAGTGTAATTGGAAAACACCAAAGGGCTTTACATGGTGGACTGACTGCCATGATTTGACATATCCTTTAAAAAGGTCACTTGTCTAAATGCTGAATAGATTGGAAGGAGTAAGAGTGGAGGCAGAAAGCTTAGTCAGGAAACCATTGCAGAAGTCTAAGTGATAAATCATGGTGGTGGAAGTAGGGTGGTGGCAGTGGAGATGGGGACGAGAGGGATGAAGTCAGGATATATTCTGGAGAAAGAGTCTAAGGCTCTGTTGATGTATTGATTGTGGGGACTGAGGGAAAGGCATAAACTGAGATGGACTCTTAGGTTTTAGGCTTGAGTAGTTGAGAATATGGTGGTTAT
Organism: Equus quagga; assembly: GCF_021613505.1. Classification (NCBI taxonomy): domain Eukaryota; kingdom Metazoa; phylum Chordata; class Mammalia; order Perissodactyla; family Equidae; genus Equus; species Equus quagga. Next base: position 14,459,770 of record NC_060267.1, on the reverse strand, counting down.
ATCTGATGAGATAGAAAGAGGAGGTGGACAAGTGTATTAAGATACGAGTTCAGGTACAATAGCAAGGTCAGAATACCATGGCTTAAACAGAAGTAAAACAGGAGTAATACAATAGCTCCACAATCTGCAAGACTCAGGCTCTTTCTATCTTGTTATTCATTCTTTTTCAATATATGTCTTCTATTTAGTGGCCTCCAGCTCCCACCTCTTCATCTCATTCCAGTCAATGGGAAGGGGAGAAAAGTGCAAGGGGGGACATACTCCTTTTCTATCAAGGGCACCACTCACAATTTGCCCCTATTTGCTCATATCCTACTGGCCACAGCCTAGTCACATGGCCATGTTTAGCTGCAAGGGAGCCTGGGAAATGTAGTCATTAGCTATGTGGAAAAAGTAGGGGGGCGGTGGATTGGAGGACTAGATAAGGTCAAAGAGTTGTTACAACTGGACTTCTAGAGTAAAGGAGATGGAAGATCAGGAGGTTGTAGACAGAGGATGGAATTCTTGTATTGGAGATTTTGGAGGTTACTGCAGCAAAGTGTAGGCTGAGGTACAAAGGTCAAAGGCTGAGAAGCCAGAATGCTGGAGGGGTCATCTGTGTGACCGTTGACCGTCATCAAGAATGATGACAGGAGCAAGTGGGGAGAGGAAGACCAGGAGCTGAGGGCGTCAGTGAATGAGGGAGGGGGCTGGGGGGAGGAGCAGTTATGTTCTGAGCTTCAGAGGAGGGGAGCTTTTGAACTTGGGAAGAGGAGCAGTGGCGTAGAAGCAGCAATGGGGAGTGAGGAGGACTCCCCTTGCCACCTTCTGGCTCCGAGATGACTGGTGGTGAAGGGGAAAGCAGCTTCCACTGAGAGCCTGGCAGAGCTGTGGGGTTCTTAGGCAATCTTAAAACGGCATTTAAGATTAGGCAATAGAGAGAACATTCAAAACAAGACATTGGCAATATCAAGGAGTGTGTTCATCACAGATCTCGAATTCTAGAGGACGCAGTAAAAGGGTTGCGAGAGAAAGGCCAGGCAGAGGCCCAGGGTGCATTAGGGGCAGACCGAGCTGCATGGAAGTGGGAGTCTGGATAACAGTCCTCGAGGCTTTGGCCCCACCCTGGGGTGACTGAGAAAAGCAGAACAAGCATGACGGGAGGGACTTGGTCACCCACCTTCCCCTAAGAGCAGTATAGCTCCATGGTCTGGGGCCTCCAGCAACTGATTCATGGAGTACCAAGGCCTGAGGGGGTGTGGGTGGCAGCCGATCCTATGGGAGCAGTGACGTGTGGTGGCAGAATAATGGCCTCTGGGATGTCCACTTCTTGATCCCCAGAACCTGTGAAACTTAGATTACGTGGCAAAGGGGAATAGGGTTTTGGATGGAATTAAGGTTGCTAATCAGTTGGCTTTAAAATAGGGAGATTCTCTAGGTTATCCGAGTGGTCCAGTGTAATCATAAAGGTCCTTAAATGTGGAAGAGGGAATGAGGAGAGAGAACCAGATTGACGGCGAAGTGAGAAGAACTTGGCTGGATGTTGCTGGCTTTGAAAATGGGAGAATGGGGCCGTGAGGCAAGGAATATGGGAGGAGGAGGGGCGGCTCTAGAAGCCAGAAGGGGCGCAGAAATGGATTCTCCTCAGAGCCTTCAGAGAGGAATGCGGCCCTGCTGACATCTTGACTTTAGCCTAGTGAGACCCGTGGACCTCTGACCTCCAGAACTACGGGATAATAAATTTGGGTTGTTTTGAGCCAGTATGCTCATGATGACTTGTAGTTAGAAAACTAATACAGGATGAAAGGGTCTCCTCTTCTGCGTGACCGCTCCCTCCCGCAGGGTGGGACGCTATGGCAGCTGGTGAGACAGAACATTTATTGGACATGTTTCACCAGGGAGTGGAGTTAATGCATTAACAGGAATGTTCCTGAGTAGCGTTGCCTCTTTCTCTGCTGCTCTCTCATGATGCAAACACACTTGGACAGGGCTGCCCCTGCCCCTGTCTTCCCTGGGGGGTGTCTGCTGTCTCCCTCTCTGTTTAGGGATCGGGCCAGGAGGAAGCAGAGGAGGCCCCTTTTGGACTGGCGTCTCGATTGCATTCTCCAGCTCGGCTTGCCAGAGAGGTCAGAGAGCTGTGGCTTATCTGGCACTTGATTGGCCATTAATAAAACTGATACTTTGGTCTCTGTTTTGCCCTCTGTTCTCGGGGCGCCCTCTCCATTGGCTGGATTCAGAGGGGTGGAGGGATGACATGCTGGTGGGGCTCCCTGGAGCCCTGACAGTGACATCAAGGACTGGCCTCGGGGGACTCAGGACTGTGGATTTTGACAGGCAAAGGCTCGGAGGCAACTCTGACCTTCAGCTTTATAGGTGCAGTTGAAGCTGGAATGAAATTACTCCAATTCCACGTGGGTACGGGATACAAGATTGTTAAAATTTTGGCTTCAGCTTATTTGTGCTGATCTTTAGTAGGTGATGCTAAACTGGTGGCCCCAGATCCTAATTGTCTACTTTGATTTGAACTGCATTTAGGGCCATAGAAGAATAAAACCCATGGAGGGATTTTATTTATGGCCTGTCCACAGGCTTCCGGAATTATTTCCTACCACATGGTCTCCAGTTGGCTCCGGGATGGACATTTGTTAAGCCCTGACTGGGGTTGTGGGTTGCAGATGCCCAATGTGAGATTAACCAGAAAGGTGTGTTGAACTTCATGCAGATAAAGAGGACCAGGACCCCTTATATGGAGGCAATGCCAATACAGGTGAAAGTGGAGAAAACCTCAATAGAATTGTTACAAACCTGAAGGATAAGAGAAAAATGAACAAGTCTTGTACCTGGAACACCCTGTCTCTAGAAATCAGACTTATTCAGGGAATCAAGGAGACACGGGGTCCACGGGAGATACAAGTCTTGGTCTTGTAGTGAGAAAAGTCAGCAAGAAAAGGAAAGAAAAAAGTTCTGTTGATTGAATAGGGGGAAGAGACAAGATTTTCTTGGGAGAAAGGTAGAGTTTTTAGAGGCCATGCTGGGAATATATAAAAGAAAAATGAAATGTTTCCAAACCTAAATGCTTTTAAGGACAGAATTGGAAAAGGGCAGAACGTTTATTCATCCCCCGCTAGGAGGATGAATGAGGCCTGGATTTAACAATGATGCAGAGCTGAGGGAGGCCGCTAGAGGGAGCGTGGGACCCGGGAAACCAGTGTAGACAGTTGCTCGCCTAGTGTGAGGGAAGAAAAGACCCAGAGGTTTAGTGGCGTACACTGCGAGGATTGTTGGGTATGTTTCAAAGGGACACAGTTGTTTGGGGTGTGGGCAATACCTGCCCACACCCTGAGGGACCATGCTCAGGAATCTGTGCAGTCAGGACGCTCCATGTAGTTACTGAGAAGATGAAATTCACACTAAGGGGAATTCATGCAGGAAAGAAATAGACCTAGTTGCTTCTGAATTAAATTGGGACTATTGAGAGCATTATTTTAATCACAAGATGACAAAAATGTCTTAAATGCCCCAGTTTGAGAGAAGAGACAGTAGGCATGCCCCCCACCCCTCTACCGGTGAACTTACTGCCCAGATTAACCTCTCCATGGGCGATTTCTCCCAAACGAGGTTTAAGTTCACGTGTTGGAACTCCAAAGAGCTGGCACAGACTGAGGACATTCTGACGAGGTGAGTCAAGCTCTTCTCTCGTCTCTCTTCTCTCAGATGCCACTAAGTTTCTGCACGGTGTGTTGCTGGCGTTAGCAACTTGATTCTGGCTCCCGTGTGTTGGGAGGAGACTGTCACCGAGATGCCTCACCATCGTCTCTTCTGTTCAAACTGCATTCTGCCCTGGCTAAGCAAGCCAGATTCCCACCCCCGTGCTGCCTGAGCCACTGACTGAAGATGATGCTCATGAGCAGCATGGATGAGCGGCTCACCCTGCAAGCAGCAGCACCATCCAGGACCTGCCTGGAGCGTGCACAGCAGGTGGCTGTGACTGAGTGCAGGCCCTCCACACATCTTTCTCTTGTACTTTGAATCCTCATTAAAGGTTTTTTTTTTTTGCCTCCTCCCCCCGAAAAAAAAAAACTCCCACAAAAAACCATGCACTAGGTTCTGGGCACATAATTGCCTGGAGCCTGAGAATATGCTCGTGTTTCTAAGTTTTGTTGGTATGGAGTTGGTGCCACAGTATTCTGTGCCCTAGTTGCTCTGACTTTGCAAAAGAGGGACCCAGGAGCTACTTGGGGGTGGAGGTGCTGGAGGAAATGCTCACATTTCACGGGTGAAAGGCCAGGATGCAGCCAGTTCCTCTCTCCCAGGCATAACAGCCTTTTTGCTGACCCCAAGGGAGCGCTCCCCATGCTAGGGGCTCTGCACCCTCCTCGTCCTCAGGAGGTCTGAGGTCTCACCACAGTCCCTCCTACTGTCACACCTTAGATGCAGCTCCCTCCAGGCCCGGGAGAGGATGGAGATGCAGGTACCTAACCCCTGTCCACACTCTGAAGCTGAAGTTACAGGGAGAGGGTGTGCCTCCCCTTTCCCTTCACATCCAGTTCACATCCAGGCCTCATTCTGCCAAACAGCTGGAGCGACAGAAAGGACGCTCCCCAGCCCGTCCCCGGGCTCACAGAGTTGCCTCAGGTGGGGAGGCCCAGCCAAGCCCTGGCGGCAGGTGGGGGAGAAATAGAGAACTGACCTTGTGGGAAACAGATATTCATTAGGAATGGGGATGTCGAGGCAAATGGACAAAGCTCGATTCCTGTGGAGTGAGACCTCCTGCTAAGATTGAGCAGAATAAGAAATTGGGAAGGGACGAATTTCAGGCTTTCATTTCCTTGCATTTTAATTTAAAAGGAAGTGTATTTAAATTTTGTTCTTTGTCACTTTTGAAATTAGGAGGGGTTTATGTTCAAATTTAGGGCAATTTTTTTGTTGCTGTGGTATTTGATGCTGCCAGGTAGTGCTTGTTTTGTAATCTGCAGGAGGGCCGTACGGGGCAACGCGATTGAGCTGATTGGAGAAAGGAAACAGTTTAGGGCACAGACAGTCTTGGAATTAATTTGTGTCTTATTTGGACCCAATTCGGAGGCTTTTGGGGGGTAACATTAAACTGGTCACCCCACTGATTCCAGGAGGCTGTGCAAAGAAGAGAGGTGAGAACCTATTACTTCATTATCTTCATCTGAAAATGACGATAGCACATTTTTTGTCTTTTGCAAGGATTAAATGAGTAAATATTTGGAAACCTATTTCCACATTTCCTATTTGGTATTCTATTTCTTATTTTCTCCTGCCACATAGTAGGAGCTATAAAAACCTATGGGCTATATTCTGTGGCCACTTTCATAGGTCACAAATAGCCAAATATCTGGAAACTGGGGGCTGCACTGACGCACCTCTTCTCTGCACCATCCGGTTGATGGCAGCTCACAGGCCGACCTGTTAAGCCCAAAGGCTTGAGAAAAGAGAAGGCTACTCTGTGTTTGGGGCTTTCCCTCTTACATGTCCCCTTCCCACAAGAGGAGCAGGTGGGAAAGAAGAATTTCTTGCCTACCTTTCCATTCCTTACTTACTCTCCTTTAGGGGGAAAGTAGATGATGTTATGGGCCAGATGCTGACAGTGGCTTCCCTAGCCCTGAATCTGTTCAGTCCATGAATCAGGTGGGGGTGGGGGTGGAGTCTGGGGCAAGAGAGCAGAAGGCCCCTTTGGCCTGAGGTCTCCTGCATGGCTTTAACAGAGAGCCCTGCATTTTGAGTTCATAGTGCATCTGTCCAGCCATTAGTAAGGTGGATACCTTGTTCTGATCGCCATTAGGTAACAACCCTCCTGTCGTTTTCTGTACTGGTCTGAACTGGAGGGTCAGAAGGATGGGTCTGGGGCTTTTAATCTCCAAGACACTTGAATTTTCCTAATCTAATCTTAGGAAATTTCCCCTCCAACTCCTTCCTGAACGCCGTAATTTCCCACCACCCTCCTCTGTCATTTTGGCAAGAATTTTTGTCTTGTCTCAGGCTACAGCTTGAGAAGGACCCCTAATAGAACTTTCCGCCTAGGCTGGGAGATGTTTTTGGTGGACTTGGGAGTGTACCCATGTATTGGAGGGGAGGGTGGGTAAACCAGGGGAGGTGGACAGGTGGCAACTTTCTAGACCAGGAGAAAGCAAAGGAAGGGAGATTGTTCATCTGTCTCCAGCTCTGAGTGCACTCCAGGTTTTCGTGGGCCAGGACAGCACCAGACCTGTGCTGCAGTAGGTCAGTCACTCTGTTGATCTCCTGAGCACATCTTTTTATATGTCCTGGGGTAGGACAATAGAGATCAGAGATGGCTCCCTTCTTGCCACCCTCTCTGCCTTTGAATGCACAGCCTTCCTTCCATCTGTGAGACTGAAAGAGACTTTTATTTCCCATGCTCTTCTTCCCTTTATGAGTCCCATAAGCGTTTACAATGAACACTGGCCAGGGCTGGGGAGAGGTTGGCACATATTAGGTAGACAAGTCTGGCACACAGTCAGCACTTGGTGGGTGTTTGTTGAGTGGGTAAATGGGAGTCATTCACCTTATGGTGAAGCAGAAGTCTTGGCAGATGAGGATGTAGAGGAAGAAGATGGAGAGAAGGCAAGAGGGCTCAGGACGGGACTCTGGGAGCACGGAGCACACGGTCAGGAAATGTGCTGGGGAAGGAACAGGGAGCTCAGAGAACCGGGAGACGCAGCTTCACGGAAGGTCAGTGAGGAGAAACTTTCTAGAAGGGATAACTGTGTTCAATTCTACAGGGAGAGTGAGGGGAGTCAGGATAGGGAAACAGTCCCGGGGTCGTGGGTGTCAGTGACCTTTGGGAGAGCAGTTCCAGCAGGCTGGTGGTGCGCAGAGCAGCTGCAGGGGGCTGAGGAGTGCGTGGGGGGCGAGGAAGGGTGAGGGCAGCCTGGAGGTCCAAGACGTCACAAAGGATATTTTGGGATGTGGAGCCTTGAACAGCTTTGTAAGCTGAGGAGGAGGAGAGGTTTAAAATCAAAGGGATGGGGTATTTAAGGATGAATCCTTGCAGCGTGGGGGTCTCCAGCCTTCCTTTCTGACCCAACAAAACCACCACAGAGCCAGGCTTGGGATGAGACACTTTAATAAGAAATATGAGCAGCTGAGAGATGGTGGTTGGGGTGGGCACAGTGTGGGTGCCGTAGGCACCTGCCGTGGCCCAGCCTGGGATGTGGGCTTCCTCATCATTAGGGCTTCATGACTTCACTGGCACGAGGGAGTAGGCTTTTTGGATAATTCATGGTTTCTTTCATTGTTTTGTCCCGATTTTATGGCCAAGCTTGGCCAGTTTTCTCTCTGGGCTGTTGGCTGGGGAATATCGGGAGAGAAATGTCCGGGTCAGGTTACTTCCCCCTACCCCCCACCTCCTTCGAAGACCTTCCACAGGGCTGGCCCAGGCAGTCACTAGATCCTGCAAATCTCATTTACCTTGAATTATTCTTTCCCAGGTAGCTTCCTTTCTCTTTCTAACCCCAACTATTTACCTCCGAGGTCGCGTCCAGCCCCTGCTTTTTCTGCTTAATGCCTGCCCAGCCTCTTCCCCCTGCCCCCGGCCCCTGCCAGCCCTGGGAGGAAGTTCTGTAGTCTCTTCTAACCGAGGGGCAGCATTCCGGAAACTGTCCCCCTGGGGTGTGGAGTGCAGCAGCGCGGGCTCTTGATTCTTTGGTCTCCCGCTGCCTCTGATCACAGCGGCCTCTTCAGAAACCAGCTCTTCCCTGGAGGTGGAAGCCTGCTTAGAAAGGTCCTCACAGTGTCTTTCCTGGGGTGGCTGCTGGCGATGAACTGGGCAGCCGGGATCAAGCAGAGGGTGAGGCGCAGGGAGGAGCTCGTGGTAAGAAGTAGCCAGCCACCTATATGTCATACGCCTTACTTTGTGGAGGGTATCAGGGTGGAGTCATCGCCCAGTTAGTGTAGACCAGGATTGAATCCCATACCAGAATCTATGAGCACCTGACAGGCACATCCCTCATCCTGAATGCCGTTGAATAGGAAGTCCACTTCCAGCAAATTCACCTTCTCAGTTAAAAGAGATGAACTATGCAAACACCTGATCCATTGTCTGGTGCAATATTCAGGAAATATTGGTTCTTTTCCTCTGAATTCTGCGTATTGCTTCAGTCTGCCTTCCCTGGCTCTCCCAGGTAGATTGGGGGAGCTAGCCTGAGATTAAGCTGTGTTTACAGATAATCCACTAAGCAGAATCCTGCACTGTTCATAGCTTTTGGGCTGTGGGGGTGGGGATGAGCCCCTCCAGCATCCTCATGTCAGGGTGAGCTGAAACTCATTTGAGTGTGAGATGTAGACCCACTCCCATCTCCAGTGACTACCCAGCATGAGGTGCTGTTCATTCTGGCCCTCAGATCTTGGCCAATTAGTGCAGCAGGAAGGATTAAGGTCCAGCGCCAGGAAGGATTGTCTTTGCTCCACTTCTTGCTCAGCTAGAGAATTCATCATTTCCTGGACAGTCTTTGACTACCACCAACTTACTCTAAAGGAGGCCGATGTGAGACTTACAGGCATCTGTGGGCTGAGACTGCAAGTGGATTTCATCTTCTGGCTCTGAATAATAAGGGTTCAATTCGCCAGAGGTCCCAAGACATTTAGCCTGTGAGACACTCCTCTGGAACCCCCTCCTGCCCCAGCATCCTCGGTCTCCCTTGTCCTGCTCTATGCTTTTCTTAGTGCTTCTAACACACTATCTAATTTGTTTAACACGCTTATTGTCTGTTTCTTCCTTCTAGAATGTAATCTCAGTGATAACTGAGGTCTCTATTTTGTTTACATGTCCCAAGCACCTAGAACTATGTGTCTGGCACAGAATAGGTGCTCAATAAACAGCTGTTGAATGCGTTTGTATGTCTTTACCTCATTGCACAGAGGGAGGCAGGGAGGTTCAAAGAAGGGTAGTGACTCTGCCTGGGTTGTCCAACATCATCAGAGCCTGGAATCGAACCCGAATCTCTCTTAACCCATAATCTGCCTTGATTTGGGTCCAGTTTGGCCCCCCTGGCCCCAGCATCAGGCTTTCTAGGGTGCAGGCTTCCCGGGTTCATGTGCCCTAGTGCTCTGCTTCCATATAAGTCATTCCAGGTGTGGACTTTTGGTTCTTCATCTACCTACCTGTCCACACAGCATGTTACAAGGATTAAGGAAAGACCTTCCTAGTGCTGAAGTCTGTCCAGCTGACAGCTCGATGACCTCTAGGGGACAAAGGGGAGTGTGATAGAAGCCAGACTCATCATTAAGGATGGCAAGAGAGGTCGAGGCTAAGCTAGCCAGCAGCATGATGGTGAAGAGTTTCGTGGTGGAGCTGTAGCAGGCTCCATCTTCCCTGGGGAGGCTGCTTAGCGTTGCTGAGGATGCAGCCTGGCCGGGGCTTTATTTGTTTTGGCATAGGGATGGGCTCTGGGGTGCCTGGTTCAGGATTGGCTCTGGGAGCATTCCAGGCTTCCCCCCCAAGTTCCCTTTTCTGAATTCATTTGTTTTTGGGAACTGGAGATTTTGGGAAACCAGTTAACAGGAAAGTAAGGTCCCCAGCATTCCCCTGGTCTGGGCCATGTCCAAGGTGTGCCAGCCCCAGGCTCCATCTCTGGAAGTCCTTGGATCACTAGGTGGTGTGAGCGTCCCTCCTTCGTGGTACTCATTGTTGGTATAATTGTACTTTTATTTGTGTGATCATTTAATTAATAACCAGCTCGCCCAGGAGAGTGGAACTTCCATGCTGGCTGCAATTCTATTTGTTTTATTTGCCATTGTTTTTCCAGCAGCTAGAAAAGGCCCAGAGTTGTTAGTAGGGTGAATGGGTAAAGGAGGGGCCAGGCTGTCCTCTAGGCTACAGATAAAGCTCCCTGTCAGCTGAGGACTGAAGGAGTGGGGCAGTAACAGGAATTCCAACCACATGCCAGGCACTGTCCTGACTGTGTTCATGTGGGTATTTATTTAATTCACGATGTTTGTGAGGTCTGTGTTATTTATCAGGCAAAGAAACTGATGTTCACAGAGGGGAGGTGACTTGCACAAGGTCAAATATCTGGGTGGATTTGAACCTATGTTAGTCTAACTCCAAACTCTGCGCCTTGCACACCCAGGGTCTGGTGGCTCTAGAAGTGGGCAAGATGGAGCAGTGGGATGCCCAAAGGGGCACCTGAGAGGCCGCGGGGGATATGCCTGGCATGTGGGGCCTGGTCTTGGTCTTAGAGACTGAACTAGCTGCTGTCCTGTGCCCTCCTCTGGCTGGAAGTTTGATGATCTCTCTGGGACCTGTTTTTGGGTCATCTCCAGGAAGCAGACGGCTGCTGCGCCCTGCGACTGAAACTCTGTCTTCAGCAGGGAGCATGGCTTGCTGGGTGCATGGGGTCCTACTGAGGGTAAGGCACTACCTGTGACCACAGAGAGCTCTGGGCTATGCCAACCCAGCTGTGAGAGGGGAGAGTGGGGGGCTGGCAGGCACCCTCCCCTTCCTCTAGCGCTTCTCTCTCCTTCGGAAAGCTGGTGGAGTGAAGGAAGTTTGTCGTGGGCTGTCTCCCACCTCCCCTTTCTCCATATTTTTTCAGCCTCCTCTCTCACTGCCCAGGGCACTTAGGAACGGGGCAGGGACAGATGAGGGCATTCACAGCAAGTCCTCCAGGATGTGGTTTCAGCCCTGCATGCTTGTTTCCTAATTCCCCTAGTAATCTACAGGTTTAGGCCTCCATGATGTCCAGACTAGGCTATTTCAGTAGTTTCTCACTGCTCTTCCAGCCTCCAGTCTGTTTCCACTACAGTCCATCCTGCATGCTAATACTGGGGGAATCTCCTGAAGTTCACGCCACATCTCTACCTGAAAGTCTTTAATGACTTTCATTACTCATAGGATAAAGCCTGAGCTCCTTGGCCATGCATTCAAGGCTTTCCACCCTTCTGACCTCATGCCTTGCCCCTGTGAATTATTCCCTCTTCACCGAAGTGTTATACCTGTGTTCACGCTGTACCTCTGTCAGGAATGCTCTTTCCTCTCTGTCTAGCTGCAGTGTTTCCCACATCACGATCCACATCAGACGTCACCTCCTCCCTTGAGTGACCCAACCTTCTCATCATCACACCTCCCTTAGTTAGTCACCTCGCTTCCTCAGTCCCACAATACATTCTTCCTCTCTTCCTCTCCTCGTTATTACCTTCTGCTGCTATTTATTGAGTGCCTGCCACGTTGCTGGTTTTGGAAATACAATGGTGCCTTATGTCCCTTATTGTCCAGCATTTACCACACTCTGTTCTAATTCTCTGTTTAGATCTATTGCTCCTACTGGTCAATTACCATTTTAAGGAGAAGAGCCGTAGTTTATTTATCTCTGTATCCTAATTTATTTAGCACAGATCTTAACACCAGCTGAGTGCTCCAGTCTAGTAAATTGAATAAGTCAATTTGCCTGTTCAAAGCTGGCCCCTGGGGGATATGTTTACCCTCAGTGGGGAGGGAGGGACCTCTGAGAGGCCTTCTTCGACAATGGAATATTTCAAGAAGAATGCATTGAGTGTATATGATATACCAGGCACCATATGGGTACTGGAGCTTCAACGCTGAACAAAACAGACCTGGTCCCTGCCCTCCTGGGAAGGTTGTCAGATAAAATCAAGTCACTCAGTTAAATGTGAATTTCAGATAAACAATGAATAATATTTTTAGTATAAATATGTCTCAAATATTGCACTGGGCATGCTTATACTAAAAAGTTGCTTATCGTTTATCTGAAATTCACATTTAACTGGGAGTTCTGTATTTTACTTGCTAAATATGGCAATCTTACCCCAGGGCTCCAGACCAGCCTCCGCCTTCTGCTATCTGTACCTTCAAGAGCCCAGCCTCATCCCAGTGCTCAGCTGGGATTCAAGTGTAGGGAAAAGATGGACTGGAGAGATGTCCAAGCACCTCACCTATAGCTCCCTCCTGAGAAAAGAGGTCACAGTGGTTCTTTACACACAAGTTCCAGACTTTGGGTCAGATGACCCTGTTATTCTGGCCACTCCTATTTGGTGAGGAAGTCTGGGTCTCATCCAGAGGCAACCATCAACGGGCTGGACATAAGGAAGATCAGTGGCTTCTGAGGAGGCCCAGGTGAGACACTGTCTGTTTCTGTGCTCCATGTTGGATGGCTCCTGACCATGTCAACGAGATCCCTCTCAGTGAATTTTGAATGTGAGACAGAGAGAAGGAAAACTCACCAAGATGTAAAAACATTAGACATAGAGGAGAGGAGGAAGCAGAAAGATGCCGAAGAGACAGGGAGAGGTCGATATTCGTGCATAGAGGAGCTCCTGGGCCTGAGGTTATGGCAAGGTGACTGTCGCCAGAGCAGCTGAGGGGCTCGCAGCCCAGTCATGGTGGCTCCCTGCATAGCACCCCACGAGGCCTGCTGAGACGCTCTCCTGATCCTCCTTCCTTCTCTCTGTTAGTTCATGAAAACTGAGTGAGTCTTGTAAACTTGAAAAAGCCTGTTTTGTTAAAAAAAGCATTACCTTTTTATCGGGTCACCTGCATCGAAGTTCCCATCTGCCATTACTTCACTGTGTGGCCCATGACCAGCCACTCCCCATCTCTGGGCCTCATTCTCCTCTTCAGCAAGGAGAGGAAAGGTCCAGAGGGATCTCCGAGGATCCCTAGGATTCCTGTTCCAGGATCTGGCACCCCCTTGGGTCAGAGGTAGAAACATCTTTGGAGACTGTCATTTCAAGGATGACAGCATCAGGCCGGTTAGTCTTGAACTTCCGTGTACGCCAGAATCAGCTGGGGACCTCCCTTCCTCTCCATTTAGGAGGTCTGGGATGCAGCCCGGGAATCTGCATTTTAAAACCAGTGTCCCAGGCAATTCTGATGCAGAAATGTTGAGGATCACGCTTGCTTAGGCTGACAGAGTGACTTCTAAGCAAAAGCTCAAACTTGTTTTCTGGTAAGAATTTTGAGAGGCAGAGTCTGTTGTTTTGAATGTGTGTCTGTGTTAATTGCTATGGTGGCTGCTGGCTGGGGGCGTGGGGGGTTGGAGAGGAGAATGAGACTAACATTCTGTGAGGTCTGACCCTCAGCCAGATACATGATAATTTAATTCTCACAACAATCTGCAGGTGGTGTTGATAGCCTCCGACAGACTGGAAAAACGGAGGCTCAGAGGTTAAGTACATTTAGCAAGGTGAAGTGGATGTCAACTGGCACGGCTGGGATTTGAACCCAGACCTGTTTGGCTCTGATTCCCATGCTTCCCATTATGCCCCTCCTATCCCCAAGCATCAACAGAGTCAACTCCACAGTATAGCACCCATCAGCCCTTGGTTCCCCAGTGCGGCTCCATTTCACATATTCTGGGCTGTTTCCCACAGATCTGTTGACTATCATGGGAAATCAATGTTTCTGCCTCCAAACACTTCCCAGCCTGCCTCTCATCCCCAGGAACAGTAGAGATGTCTATTACCAAAACCGAGAGGCAAATAAGGCCATTGACAGGGGACCTGAGAGTGTAACAGAGCCAGAGGGAGCTGGTGCACATTGGGAACAGGCAGTGAAGGGGTTCAGGAGGAAGTCAGCAAGGGACAGCGAATTGCAGAGAGATTCCCCCTCCACGGGACCCTGGAGCAGGCAGGGAGGGCGAGCAGCTTCTGCCCTGCTTCTTAGTCAGGCTCTTGTGGTTCTTCTTGACTGAGTCTTCAGGGTCTCCTGCTGACAAGTCCATTCCAGCCATATCCACTTTCTCTGCAGGAAGGTCTGAGCCAGACGTGGCTCTGCCTGGGCAGTCTGTGGAAAACCCTCTCCATCTGGGAGATGGGGCCTCAAGAATGTTGCCCGAGTGGGCTGGCTGCTCAGTGCCACACATAGCCCTGTGCACTGTGTTGGGAGCCTGTGCACCATGGGTGGGAGAGCTGATGGGCCGGCCACACTGAAAGCTGCAGTTACCAGGATGCCTCATGACCGCTCGCCCACCCATGGGGCTCCCGGCTGGCTTTTCCCCTCTCCTCTTATAGCCCTTACGAACCACCTCTCAAACTACATACACAATATCCACATGGGATGTTTTCTGCCAGTAGCTCTGAGCTGTGGGTTCTATTCCAGTGTGAGGAGTGCAGGCTGTGAGAGGAGGCCACGACAAATCAGGATGGTGGGAGGTTAGACTCTGTGGGGAGGCAGGGGATCTGGTCTCCCCACTTGCACATTGGGAGGTGAAATAAAAACGGCAGAGTGCCCAGTGGGAGGGATGGAGGTTGTTCTTGGGGTGAGCTGAGGGTCACAAAATTATGGAATTTTGGATTTGGAAGGAACCATGTGACTTGTGAACCAACAGTGAGGACTCTAAGTGGGGAGAGACCCTAACAGGGAGCAGTTTGACACATCATGGTCACATCTATATGTTAGGGACAGTTCTACTTCCATTAATTCCCTCATCCGGTAGAGAGGAGGGTTTAGAGGAGCCCTTGTTTAGAGGTGCACTGGCTTTGACACAGGCTTTGAATGCAACCCAGAGCACTCAATTTTCACGGCCAGCCTCAGGTGGCATGCTTTCACTTGTAAGCATGGAGTGTCCAATTCAGCTGGCTAAGACAACAAGAAAGGTATTATCTCTTGTGAGAGATACTGGAGGTGGGCTTGGCGAATTCAGCAGTTCCAGTACATCACCAAGGACTTGGACTCTTCCCACATCCCCACACTGCTGTTCTCTGCCCAAGAGCCCTGCCTTCTGACTCTCTCTCTTCAGGTAGCAAGCTGGCTGCTGCCGCTCCTGACATCACATCCTCACAATCTCCAGAGGCAGAAAATGGACCTTTGCGTGCCATTTTTTAAGATCAAGGGAACATCTTTTTCAGAAGTCTCTGTGGCAAAATTTTCTCGTTAGCCAGAATTGCAACACACGTCTGTGCTTGAACCTGTCTTTGGCAAGGAGAATGAGACCACTTTGATTGGCTTTGACCGATTGTGATTCATCCCTTGGTTGAGTCTGCCTCCCCTGAAACACGTGGAACACGTGGCTATGAGGACGGGGCATTTGGGAATAAAATCAAGCTATCAGCAAGGAGAAACGGGCTTATAGCTTTTGCATGGGAAACCAACAGCATGTAATGAACAGTCTGAACTCGATAGGGTTCAGATAGGAAATGGTTTTATTTTCCTTTAATCATTGCCTTAAAAATGCTCTGTGGAACATTCATTTCTGGCCGCTTCATAATATCTCAGGAACAGCCCATAGTCAAGTCCAGTTTAAAATTTCAATATTACATCCAATTCAGCACCCACTTTCCCACCTCTTTTCTCCTCCTAAATACATATCTCCAACTCTGAGCCCTCCTTCGACTCCAGCACGCAAAGCATGGAGAAAATTGCAGAAATGTTGGGGAGAAGGAATGAGATGCTCAAGATCTGTCTTTTCTCTGTGATAAGACAAGCACTTCACGGGGCTGCTATGTCCCTTTGGTCTTCCTCTCCCACATCCCACCATGTTGACATTGACATTGTCTAGAATTTTAGTTCTTTGATACTATAGATTTAGTTCTATGATGTTCTTTTTAATTTTCCTTAGTCCCTTTGACAATTATTTAATGATTATCATTTTCCATATTTCTTGATACCTCTTCCTAGACTGAATTATTTGAATGCTTCTTCCATGATTGTTTTCTAAGTGGAATTTTTTGTGGCAAATCTTTTAAGTGTGGTTTTATTACCAGTGTCATTTAAATGTTAGTATCATCTTTAGAAAACATGAATGTTGAATTTTTGTCAAATTCCTTTGCAGAATTTTTGGGATCTAACTATAGACTTTTCCTTCATTCACTGGTATGTATAATTGTATTCATACATTTCCTAGTATCGAATGAGTCTTTTCTCCTGGCCTGGACTCCGCTTACTGCTAGATTCTATTGCTAATGTCTTTAGGATTTTGCCTCAATATTTACAAGGAAGAGAGATTGGTCTGTATTTTCTTTCTTTCTTTCTTTTTTTCGTGGGCACTCTTTTGGGTTTTTCAATCCATGTTCTGCGGGCTTCATTTAAGTATTTATGAGGTTTCCTCCTCTCTCTGTGCTCTGGACCAGTTTAAGTGGAATTTGGTTTCTTGAAGGACTAGTAGAATTTACCTGTGAAGCCTTCCGGGCCTCGTGCTCTTTTGTGTAATAGCTCTGGATATTTTCTATTTCTTTTATAGTAATGTGTCTGTATATGTAGTTTGGCTCTTCTGGGGTTGGTTTTCTTGGATATTTTTCTAGAAAATAATCCATTTTACTCAAGTTGAAAAAATTTATTTGCAGAGATTGAAGCAAAATAATTTTTTAATTATTTGAATTTGCCTTTTATCTTTGTTATGTCCCCATTCTCAGGTCTTATTCTGGTTTCTCTCACTCCTCTCCCCTCAACTCTTTTTTTCTTGTTAAATTAGATAATGGTTTATCTATTTTTTCCCTAAATAATCAGCTCTTGGATTTTTTAAAGTTCAAGTTCTATAATTTTCTCTTTTCCATTTAATTAACTGCTGATTTTACTTTTACTAATTTCTTCTTTCTACTTTCATTAAATTTAGTTTGCTCTTTAATTTTCTTCGTTGATTGCTTAATTAATTTATTTTTACTGTTTTGGATTGATGCTAACATTTAAGGCTTTGAAATTTCCTAGAACACTGTTTTATTTGTATCTAGGATTTCTATATGCAGTATTTTCATTACTGTTACCTTCTAGATATTCAGTAATTTTGCTTTATTTTCCCCTTTAAATCAACAGTTGTGGGTTATAAATTCCCATATGAGTAAGAATTTTTTTAGGGAGATTATCTAGTTCTGTTTTTAGATTCTAGTTTTATTGTTCTATCTTCAGAGAAAATCCATTTGCATTATTTCTACATTTTAGGGTTTACCAAAGTATTGGCTGAGGGTATAGACTCTGGAGCCAGACTGCCTCAGTTCGAATCCTGGGTTTACCACGTATTAGCTACATGACCTTATTTAACTGCTCTGTGTCTCAAGTTTCATCATAGGTTTGTTATGAGGACTGAAAAAAACGGAAATTTCTAAAGTGCTTAGAATAGTGCCTGGCACGTTTTAAGTTTTCTAAAAGCGTTAGCCATTATTGTTGTTGTGGTTATCATATAATTTTTGATGCACTTTGATGAGTTTCTGAAAGGAAGGAATATTCTCTCTTTTCAAGAGTATTACGTTAGCCTGTCTTACTGTTGAAGTTGCTAAGATACCCCATGGAAGTGCTTTTCTGTTCCACTTGCCCTTTATGGACTGAAACAGGTGAGTCAGAGTTTCTCCAATTGCTAATCTTGCATTTCCTAAAGTTTTGGTGCTCTACTATAAGAAATATTTATGTCGGTTAAATTTTCTATTGTGGATTGCAAACTTTATTCATATAAATACTCTTCCTTGTCTCATTTAATGTGTTTGCACTGAAAGAAATGTTATCTGAGGGGCTGGCCCCGTGGCCGAGTGGTTGGGTTCGTGCGCTCCACTGCAGGCGGCCCAGTGTTTCATTGGTTCGAATCCTGGGCGCGGACATGGCACTGCTTGTCGGGCCACGCTGGGGCAGCGTCCCACATGCCACGACTGGAGGGACCCACAGCGAGGAGTGCACAGCTGTGTGCCGGGGGGCTTTGGGGAGAAAAAGGAAAAAATAAAATCTTTAAAAAAAAAAAAAAAAAAAAAGAAATGTTATCTGATATTAAGATCAACATTCTGCTTTCTTAATTTGCTTTTGCTGGTCCTTTGACTTTCAGTCTTTCTGAGTTACCTTTTTAAATTTCTATTGATTTTTGTATAATTCCTACAAACAAGGACATTCTCATCATAACCTCAATGCAATCATAAAATCAGGAAATTAACATCTGATATGCTATTGATTCCTTATTACCATCTAAACCACAGGCCCCATTTAAATGTTGTCAGTTGCCCCAATAATGTCCCTATGGCAAAAGTATCCAATCCAAGATTATCTATAGCATTTAGTTGTGACATTTCTTCAGTCTTTCCTTGATTTTCATGGCATTTCCACTTTTGAAGATTACAGGTCAGTTATATAGAATGCTCCACAATTTGAGTTCATCTGAGTTTTCCTCATGATTAGATTTCAGGTTCTGCATTTTGGGCAGGAATGTCAGGAAGTGATACTGTATTCTTCACATTACACTCTATCGGGTGGTCCATAATTTTGATTTGTCCAATTTTTGTGATGTTAACTTTGATCACTGATTAACGTGATGTCTGCCAGATTTCTCCACTGTGAATTACTCTTTTTCCTCTTTGTAATTAATAAATATTTTGTGGGAAGCTATTTTGAGATTACATAAGTGTCCTGTTCCTCATCAAACTTTTATCAATGAGTTTTAGCACTCATTGATGTTTCTCGGCTGGATTATTTATTCCTGTGATGGTTGCCAAGTAGTGATTTTCTATGTCAATCATTTCCTCTACATTCATTAGCTGCTTTTCTACTGTTAGGAAAACCTTTCTCACGTCCCCATTTATTTATTCATTTATTTATATCGATATGGACTCATGACTTATTTAGTCAATAAATTATAATTCTATTACTGTCACTACTTATTATAGTTATTTTATAATCTTTTATAATATTTTTCTTTTCCATTGAGCTTGGTTAGTCTGAGACAACTTGACAGGATTGGTATTAAGCTAGCCTTCTGGTTACCTTCTGTATTCTTTTGACATGTCTCCATCCTTCTTTGAGCACTTTCTTAGTTTCTGGCACAACCAGGCATTCCAGGCTCATCACGTACTTTCTCTCATCTAGCTCTGGTGTCAGCCATTTCTCCAAGGATCTGTTGTCTTTTTTTCTTTCCTGCTTTTTCTCCCCAAATCCCCCCAGTACATAGTTGTATTTCAGTTGTGGGTCCCTCTAGTTGTGGCATGTGGGACACCGCCTCAACATGGCCTAATGAGCGGTGCCATGTCCACGCCCAGGATCCGAACCGGTGAAACCCTGGGCCACCAAAGCGGAGCGCGTGAACTTAACCACTCGGCCATGGGGCCGGCCCCAAGGATCCGTTCTCTTAAAGGTGTGTATTTAGAAATGAAGATATAGGCTCTACGTATGCTCATTGTTCTTAAGATGTTGCTGCTTCCAGGCCCTCCCAGTGGTCAAAGCTAGGGAATATATGTTTGTGTGTATATATGTACATATGTGTGTATGTGTGTGTGTTCATACAAATAAATAAATACATGCACATTTACATCTAGGTGTATTTCTACATCTGTTTATATATCGAACACTGTGAGTTCTCACCGCTACTTCCAGTTCCAATCTGACACCACAGAATTCCAGCTCAGTCACCCTGCACCATGCAGACCCGCTCCTCTCCCTGCTTGGGCTCTGACACCTTATGCCAGGACACTGCTTCCCCCTACCCCCGGACCGTGGGGCAAACACCTTCCTCTCTCTCTCCAGTTCCAACACCCTGCTCCAGCCTCCCAGCAAGCCCCACTCCCCACCATGCCGATGCCTGCCTGGCTACTTTACCTACTGGCTTTTGTACTGAGTTATTCAGAGAGGAAAGCAGGAGCGCAGGCAAAGTGGAAGAAAGGCAAAATGAAGCAGTTACTTTGTTATTGATAGATCTTTTCATCCATTGTTTATAGTTTAATTTTGCTTTGTGATCCAGTCTGAGAATCTTTCACTTTTATTAATGAATCTGTGCTATTTTTATTTATTCATGGAAAAGGTATGTTTGGCACTAGTTTTATCCTCTTAATGCTGTCCTTCCATTTAACAATTCTTATGTTATTTATGTTTTGCTATATGATCTGCGTTTCTTCTTTATGGTAGTTCCTTCTGATAATATAAAAGATTGGTAGTTTGTTTATAGTCCTATCGATGATCTTTATAGCCATAACTTCAAATGATGTACTCAATTCTTTCTTATTTACGGCTGATTTCCTCTACTCTCAATGATTAAAATAGTGTACTTCCACTTTCTCCTTTATCCCCTCCGCTTCACCATCTGATTTTCATGGATTATAGTATTGTTGTTAATTCTTCTAGTGATTTCCTTTATACCTTTATTACTTGATTTAGCAGGTTAAAATAGTTTTTGACACTCCAACTGTAAAGGTTGTTTGTCAGCCCACTTAGATTACTCTCACTCTCTCTCCCCACCATCCCCACCATCCCCATTCTGATCTTTGGTTGCAAGCTCGTTGTTCATAACATCCACCTTCTGCTTCGTAACCATAATTCCCACAGCAATTTTAGCTTTCATCTTGCATTAAAATGGATTTACCACTCACAGCTAACCCTTTTGCCTCATTTTCTCCATACATCTCTCGGCTGGCTAAAGTTTATCGTCTAATAGTTGTTTTGAAAAGGGTTCATAGGAATGAAATTCTCTGAATTCTTGCATGCTGGAAATATTTGTCTGTTGCCTTTAGCCTGGTAAAATAGTTTAAGTACAAAATTCCTGGATCGGACTTTTCTTCTCTCAGAGGAGATTTTCTCTACAATGTCTCTACACTGTCTTTTGGTGTCAAAGTCTGGAGCCAGCCTGGATTTTTTTTTCCTCAATAGGTGTGTTGATAGTTTTGCCTGAATGCCCAAAGGTTCTTTCTTTATCTTTGAAGATAAGAAATTTTGGGGGCCACCCCATGGCTGAGTGGTTAAATTCCTGTGCTCTGCTTCGGCCATCCAGGGTTTTGCTGGTTCGGATCCTGGGTGAGGACCTAGCACTGTTCATGAGGCCATGGTGAGGCGGTGTCCTGCATAGCACAACCAGAGGCACTCACAACTAGAACATACAACCGTCAGGCCAGTCTCAGCACTAGTCTTTTTGAATCAAGTTTTCCTTTCAATCTGTAGAAATTCAACTTTTTAAATTAAATTTTAATTTTTAGTTGTGGTAAAATACATGTGACATAGAATTTACCATCTAAACCATTTTTAAGTGTACAGGTCAATAGCGCTAAGTATGTTCATGTTGCTGTGCAACCAATCTCCAGAACTTTTCATCTTGCTAAACTGAAACTCTATACTCATTAAACAAACAACAACTTCCAGTTTCTGCCTCCTGTCAGCCAGATTCAAGTTCTCTTTTCTTTTTAAATTTTATTTATCTATTTTTTTTTTTTTGAGGAAGATTAGCTCTGAGCTAGCATGCACCACCAATCCTCTTCTTTTTGCTGAGGAAGATTGGCCATGAGCTAATTTATCTGTGCCCATCTTCCTTTACTTTATATGTGGAACAGCTGCCATAGCATGGCTTGATAAAGGGCGCTATGTCCGTGCCGGGATCTGAACCTGTGAACTCTGGGCCGCCGGAGAAGAGTCCGTGAAGTTAACTGCTATGCCACCCGTCCGACCCAAGTTTTCTTTTATTTTTAAGGAAACTTGTCTTCAGTTATGTTTTTCTTTTCTAGGTGTTCAGTTCTCTTTTCAGGGCAGTCATTATTATATGTATGGTGGATCTGGTTACAAACAAGGTGTCCTTGATGTTGCTTCTCTGATTATGTTGTGTACTTTCTGGAAGTCGTGCTTCACCAGCTCTGCCCATGACCTGTCATTGTGGGACACTGTGTCAGCATCCTCCCCCAGTGTGGTTCCAGTGAAACTGGATTTGGCAGAAATTCTTCACAGAAAGCGTTATTTGGAGTTGTGAGTGCTTGCTATTTTCATCCAAAATGGAATTGATGTATCTGTATTTATTTTTCTGTTTGTAATCAATTCAACTGGTTTTGGAGATAAGAAGTTGGTAGATATATCTTCACTCTTCCTCCTTATGTCTGGAATTGTGTTATGGAGTGTTTTTTCCCATTAATTTGTATATGGTTTATTTAGAATATCATCTATATCTGAACATCAAACTTCCATAACCCCAGAAAGCAGGAAAACAACTACAAACTCAGAAATAAGCCTATTTTTTATTAAACAATTTTTTTGGTCATTTCATGGAATTTGGGGTGGGAGGGGAGGAAGAAAGCTATGCTTGGCTCTCCATCTGGACACAGATGTGTTTGCATGTACCTTGTACCTTGAGCAGTTTCTTCCCAGAGACCAACCCTTGGCCACCCCCCAACCCAAGTGACCTTCTGGAGTGGACAGACCTGCATCACAAGGGGGAGCTGTCTGCTTCTTTTTTCTTCTGGGCTTAGGTCCTTTGTCTGCTGCCATTGTTTCTGGGGTTGAAAGCGATTTCATCCCAGCTGAAATTTTCTCTGAAACAGTATCTGGGGAAGCTGTTCCCCTTTATCAGGCTTGGTCATGATCACTGTGCCTCCAAAGGCACTGAGATTTGGGTGTGAGATGGTTGAAGTTTTCTCTCCTTTGTCGGGGGAGAACCTGGGATGTGTTGGGGTGCTGGAAGGCAGATATCACAGGAGCCTGGGTGGGTGCTGTCAGTGGGCGGGGTAGGAGAAGTGTTGTGTGCAGGTATGGGCCTGAGTGGACGGTGCCTACATGAATCTCCTTCTCTCAATACGCGGACTGCTTGTTAAGCATCTATTTACTACCCGTCAAGTATTAGGGATACTGAGATGGATCCCACATAGACCTGCTTCTGAAGAGTTGCCTAAAGGTGAAGAGGTAGCACATGTGCCAAACTCATGCTCTGAGAATAGAGAGGATGGAGACGTCAACTTCACGGGATGGGAATGGAGAGGTGGGTGGAAGTGGTGAATTCATTCAATATCCAACTCATATTTATTGAGTGCCTGCTGTGTTTCAGGCACTGTTTTAGGCACTGGGGAAACATCAGTGACAAGAACAGAAACCTCTGCCCTCCTGATGCTTACATTCTAGTGAGGACAGCAGACAGGTAAGTAAATTGTATAGTATATTAGATGGTGAGAAATGCCACAAGACGAATAAATTCTAGAGATCTGCTGTACAACATAGGGTCTACACCTAACAATACGATATTGTGCACTCAAAAGGGTAGATCTCAAGCTAAGATGCTAAGTGTTTTTAACACAGACATAGCAAGGGAACACAAGAAATCTTTTGGAGATGAGGGGATATGTTTGTTACCTTGATTGTGGTGATGGTATCATGGGCGTATGCGTATGTCCAAACTCACCAAAATATATACATTAAATATGTGCAATTTTTGGTATATTAAATATACCTCAAAAAAGCTGAAAAAAAGGAAAAGAAATACTAAGGACAAAAATAAAGTAGTGACTATGTAGGGGGAAGTTGCAGTTTTAGGCAGGCTGGCCAGGAAAGGCCTCTCTGAAGAAGTGGCATTTTGAGCAAAGATTTGGAAGAAGTGAGGGAGGGAGCCATGTGGTTACACGGCAGATGTTAACATACATCTTTTGCAATTATTTAATCCTTGAATAAAAAAATCTAGATGCCAGCTTTAAAATGTGTGAAGGGGTACTTAGTTTTTAAAAATTCTTTTAGAAGAAACTATCAGAAAGAGAACTTAAGAAAAACAATCCCATTTACAACAGCATCAAGAAAATAAAATACTTAGGAATAAATTTAACCGAAGAGGTCAAAGATCTATATGGTGAAAAGTAAGACATATGTATCAACATAATGGGAGATTATTCAACCGTTTGAAGGAAGGAAATCCTGCCATTACATCAGCATGAAGAGAACTTGAGGGTGTTATGCTAAGTGAAATAAGTCAGACAGAGAAAGACAAATACTGTATGATCTCACTTATACGTGGAATCTAAAAAAACCCGAACTCACAGAAACAGAGAGTGGATTGGTGGTTGCCAGGGGCTGGGAGGTGGGGGAAATGGGTGATGTTGGTTAAAAGGTATGAACTTCCAGTTATAAGATAAGCCAGTAGCCTGATGAGACGATGAATTTGGGTTGGGGGTGTGTACCTGCTGCCTTGGCTGCTGTTATAAAGTACCATAAACTGGATGACTTGAAACAAGCTGGATCGGTTGTCTCCTGGTGCTGGAGGCTAGGAGTCCAAAATCAAGGTGTCGGCAGGGCCGTGCTCCCTCTGAGACCTGCAGGGGAGAGTCCTCCCTTGCCTCTTCTTGCTTCTGGTGTTCTCCGGCAATCCTCGGCGTTTCTTGTCTTATAGATGCATCACTCCAGTCCCTGCCTCTGTTGTCACGTGGCCATCTACCCTTGTGTGTCTTCATATCATCTTCCCTCTATGTGTCTCTGTGTCCAAATGCCTCTCTTCTTATAAGGACAACATATATTGGATTAGGGGCCCACCCGACTCCAGTATGACCTTCACTAGTCACATCTGCAATGATCCAATTTCCAAATAAGGGCATGTTCTGAGGTGCCAGGGGTTAGAACTTCAGCAGATCTTTTTTGGGGGACACAATTCAACCCACAAAATGGGACAGTCTATCCAAGTGTGAAGTGCCCCATTTACCGAGTGTTGATGATAATCAGTGCTGGGGGGGGGGGGGGGGGGTGGGGTAAGGGGCCTGTTCCTGAAGATCTCACTCTGCTTCCTTGACCGTGTTCTCTGAAGCAGAGGATGTGTGGTGGCAGTGTGAGGAGTGAGTGGGAAGATGCATTTCTTCATTCAGTTAAAACAGGGTGGGGGTGGAATGCCCCCCACTCCTCAGAATAGGAGGGGAGGGAATCGCATGGGGTGGGAGAAGGACGGTCTAGAATCAGTGACTCTGGGGATGGAGGAGAGCAGGGGTGCCGTGTGCCTGGCTCCGGGAAAGGGTGGCAGGAGGGCTGATCGTGTTCTCGTTTCCTCGATGGTCGTGAGTATTTTCGCCTGCCCGCCTGTGTGCTAAGCACCATCCTGGGCTGTGGTGGAGGGAGGCAAGGGATGCAGGGTGATCACAGGGATAATTATAATGGATTCAATTGGCCTCTTTCATCAAGTGTCAGCTCTCACTGCAGTGGCTCAGTAGTGACTGACTGGATCTGATTCGCCATTGCCACTCACTTTGGTCCAGTGTAAAAGGTATGAATGGAAGGTAGGAGGGACGTGTTTTCAATAACGGTACAAGAAAGGGGCTTAGCAGTGGCTCAGGCTTTGACTATTTTCGGGATGATAAATCCTAGTTCTTTGGAGGTTGGTTTAAGTTTTGGAAATGCTCAAATGTCACTAGGAGCTGTGTGTGAAGAATGAGGAGGTAGACCAGCAGTAGAGTGGGACTTGGAGCAGAGGCAGGCTCAGCACGGGTGGCTGTGGCTCAGTGTGAGTAAGAGGGCTTGGGAGAGGCTGTGTCCTCAAGGCAGGCTGAAGTGGCCGAGGCCTAGGACAGGACACCCGGTGCCTCACGGCACTCCAGGTGGGCTTTTCTACCCCTCCTGCAGGGCCCACCCCACAGAGCACAGCGCACGGCAAGTTGGATGCTTTCAGTTTAATTGTTCTGAGCTGCAAGCAAGTTTAAGGCGATAAGTCCAGAGACCCCATTCTTTTCAGGTTCTCAGGGCTTAATTGGAATGAATTTGTCCCTCAGTTTTCTTACAAATTCAGTTCCACCTAGAAGAAAGTTGAGATGAGAATGAGGTTTGAAGGGCCGCAGGCACCAGCTGCCCCCATTCCATCCTCCCCAACTCCATCTCCTGCCTTCCAACCTCACAGAGCCCCTGGCGGGCCTCACACAGAAGTCAGAGGGATGGAGGTTACAGTCCGAGAAGCCGAAGGACCTGCGTTCTTCCCCCACGTGGGCAAGGGTGAGAGGAAGAGAAACAGAAGCAAGTGAGCTCTGCAGTGGGGGCTGGGGGCAGGCTCCAGGGGAGTCTAGTAACAGACAACCATGGCGGTTTGAGTGTGGATGAGAAATTGGAGACGTGGGAAAACACAACACGAGGGAAGCTTCAAGGTGGGGGAGGCTGTGGGGTTCCAGGTGTCAGGCATGGAGTGGAGATGGGGACGTGTGCTCACCCACCTCCCACCCCTGGAGGGTGGGCGGGGAGTATTCCTGTCCCCACAAGCCTTCGCCTTGGGATGCACTCACCTTCGAAGAGTTTTTTTCCACCTTCAATTCCTTCCCGCGCTCCTTTTCTTGCTTCTTCAAGGGTACGCCTTGCTTTCAAGAGTCTTCTCTCTGCTAAGTCTTCTGATTTTGGAGGAGAGTCACATCAGCAGAAAAGCCACATCATTTAAAGAGAACAGCCCCTCCCCCACTCAGGTCCCCCCTCCCCCATCCATATTATTCCTGCACAAATTCCTGAAGGGGAGAAGTTTTGCTGAGGGGCCCAGCTTCTCTCTCACAGGAAGGTGGGTGTGCTGGGAAAGAAACCAGGCAGGGTGCAGGCAGCAAAATCCACTGTTGTAGAAACTCTGTGTGTGGGTGCACTGTGCACCCCCATTTGTGCCTTTGTGTTCAGGTGAGTGGATATGTCTGCTTCTCGCTGGGCTTGTCTCTGTGGGTGGAGGCGTCACGCAGGCCTGCCACCAGAGACTTCTCTGGGTTGTTATCCGGTGTGGAGATGAGACTTACTCAGGGGTTTTAGTTGTTCCCCTGGGGCGAACCCGTCTCCTGCTGCCGTCTCTTGGGGTGAAGCAGATTCCACTGGAGCTGTGATCCCCGCACCAGGTTCAGCTGCAAACACACCAGTTTGTTGATTTTAGCAAAGTCAAGTGTTGTTTTTCCTTTGGAATGAGTGGCAGGCCCCAGGATACCTAAGAAGTGCTGGGTGCCAGGATACAGAAGCATAAGACATAAACCCTGCCCTCCTAAGGGAGATAAGATTTCTACACACTCTGTGCTTGTTACAGACTGAATGTTTGTGTGCCCCCCCACCCCCCCCCCACCCCTATGGCCTATGAGGTAATCAGGTCATGAGGGTGGAGCCCTTGTGAATGGGATTAGTGCCCTTATGAAAGAGACCCTAGAGAGCTCTTTCTGCCATGTGAGGACACAGTGAGAAGCTGGCAGTCTGCAGCCTGGGAGAGGGCCCTCCCCAGAACCCGACCATGCTGCACCCTGACTGTGAACTTCCAGCCTCCAGAGCTGTGAGAAATCAATTTCTGGTGTCTAAGCACCCAGTCTATGGTGGTTTGTTGTAGCAGCCCAAAGGGCCCAAGACACTGCCTCTTGGAAGGTGGACAGGGCTGTGGGGGGCTCTGGGGGGTGGGAGAATCAGGGAGTGCGTCAGAGAGAAGCTGGGTCTTGAAGGCAGGATTTTGGCAGGAAGGATATTCTAAAGGGGCTGCCCTGGGGGCAGGAAGAGAGCTCAGGGGAAGGTGTGTGCGGGACAGGTGTGGGGAGTGCAAACAGCTGGTGTGGGTGGTACGTGAAGGAGGCACAGAAAATAGGCTTGGAAAACGAGGTCTGAGCCCTGAGAGTAAGCACCTCACTAAGGAATTGGGAGTTCTGGGAGGTGTTTGTGGGTGAAGGTATTAATACATGTGGGACCTTTCCCTCATCACTTAGCCTCATCTTTTTCTCCCTTTTATTCACAATCAACCGTTCTCCCGTTCTTCCCACTGACCTTGCCTGCCTGGGTGATCCCATTTTGTCCTTAGCCTTGTCCCACCCCAATCCATGCTCTTCCCATTATCACCAAGAGCAGGACCTAAATCCCCTCCCGCTGGGTTCCTCTCCCAGCCTCCACTGACACCCCCAGGGCAGGGACCAGAGGGAGAGAACGACTCACCACAGGTCACAGAGGCATCTTCTGCAACGGAGGAAAGAGATGACAGTGAGGACTGAACCTGACCTGCCTGAGCCACCTTCCCTCCCATTCCCAATCCTCAGCTCTCTGGAGCATTTGTGGACACAGGGGGACGCATTTCCGTGCTGGCTGAACACGTGCTTCTGCCACATCAGTAGGCCCACCAGGGCGTTCTTTCTGATGTTTAACTAGAACTCCTCCTGCAGTTTTCTGAAGCAGGTTCTCCTCAGAGAAGGGTAATGTTGCTCTGAAAACTGGCAAGTGGAGTGTGGGCTAGATTTTAGCCCCTACCACCCTCTGCCTGGCACCCTTATGCAGGGGGCAACCTGCCCAGCTATATGCGGTGGTCCAGAAGCCCCCCCTGCAAGAAGGCCAGTGACTGAAGCATAGCGGGTAAAGGACAGTGTGGAGGAGATGAGCCTGGGGAGCAGGCAGGGCCAGGGGTTTCTTGGCTCCCCTGCCAGTGGGATTAAGAGGCCACATGTGGAGAACTGGGGGCAAGTGTCACTCACAGAGGCAGGAGGAGCCAGGACAGCACTGGGAGAGGAAGAGAAGAATGAAGACAGGAGCTAAGGCTGCCCTGGACTGTGAGGGCTCTGATGGGTGCTGGGGAAGGGCCATACTCACGGGCACAGACCAGGGCCCCAGCCAGAGCCGCCAGGAAGAGAAGAGCCATGAATCTCATGCTTCTGGATGAGGAGCAGGTATAACCACAGAATCCTCAGAGGCTCTGCGAGTACTGGTGCTGAGACTGCTGGGCCCTTTTAAAGATACCAAGGGCCAATGGGAAGCAAGCTTGGAGGGGTGTGGCTTCCGCATCCTCCCCTCTTTGTCCCCCAGAGTGTCACCTGCTAAGTCAACAAGGGCTAGCTGGGGCTGGCTGATATCCTTGCAGGGAGGTCCTTTCCCTATTGGCTCCCAGCCATCCCTTTCCTCCCTCCTTCCTTCCCCACCCCACCTGCCCTCTGGGTCACGTCTCTGGGATCTCAGAGAATGGAGGCAGAGCAAGTTTTTTTGGGGGGAGGTTCTGCAGCATGTGTGTTGAAGGTACTGGTAGGACTCTCAGTCCTGGCATGTCTCCATCAGGACTGGGGGCTCAGGAGATCACAGCGTCCACCTTGGCCTTGATCTCCACAGGATTCGGTGCAGGGGCTTGAAGGTTTCCCCAGACTAAGCAAATCCCTTTCTCTGGGAGGCCACACTCAGAACATGTGGGGACTGAGTTCACAGCTCCTTTCTTCTCTTAAGGGATGGCTTTGAAGGCACATGTGCCTTATCTGGCATTGTCCCCTGGTCTTGAAGTTATCCACCTGCTGGGAGGAGCACCTCCAGCCTCACGTGAGTCCCTGTCAACCTCTAACTTCAGGCCCCATCAATGGGACCCCCCATGTTTCTGAGAGAATCTCCTGGTTAAAGGATGATGGTCGTTCACTGAAATTGGAACTTGGTTCTTCATTCAAGAGGGGCGCTGATCTACGGTGTGAACAATCCAGAAAAGCAGATAATTCTCTGGGACTTGGGATTTCTTCCTCTCCTGAACTGGAATTCAAAAGGCCTGGATTTTTAGTTCTGGCTTTATCATATACCTAGGACAGTATGCTGTCATATACTGAAAAACTTTAGATTTTCATCTGTCATCTGGGAGTTATGGCTCCTATGTACAGGATAGTGGTGGAGATTAAGTGAGATAATATATGGTAAAGCATTTTTTAGACAATAAATTTCTGTGGAGATGTGTGGGATTCTTAGCTTTGCAGAGTAAAGTTCAAGAGTAAAGTTATGGGTAGGTTTGGTTCAGGCTGGTGCTAAATGCTAAATTTATAGAAGGGGGCTGAGGAGAAACAGGAGTCAGTTGAAGGACTGACGGGTGGAGAACAGGGTACTGGATGTCCACTTGTGATCCTCCGTTTGCTTGGTGTTGGCTCCCACCAGGTCCAGGTGGTCCTGCAGGCTTCTCTGCCTCAATGGCTGCTCTGAAGATTTGTGTGGGAAAGGGCGTACCAGGGAATTTTTGACATGAGGCTATTTTGGGTGCCTGGGTTCAGAGCATCCATTTCCTCAGGAGATAAAGGAAGAGCAAATGAATGGGGTGGGACATGAAAGGTATGAGGAGTGAGAACTTTTAGCCCATTTCACCCATCCTTAACCTCCAGGTAATAAGACCATCACATTCAGGCAGCTGATCTGCTCCAGGCATAGCTCCCTGTGTGAGTCAATAGTTGAGATTTATCTGACATCTAACAGTGGCCAGTAGGTGAAGCAGAGAGATGCATTGAATTAACACAGGAACAGGACTTGGCAGTTGACTGCCTGCCTGAGGGGCCAGGTCCGGGAGCCTTGAAAGTGCTAGTGGCCTTCACTGCAGCAGGGAGGGCTGAGGGACAGGAGAAAGGTTTGATTGCATCAGTGCCCTGGGATGTGTGTCGTGTACACTGCATGTCAGAACAAGTGCTGACTCTAGATCTCAATCTCATTGAGCACATTAAAAAAGCCAACAGGAGCAAACGATGATATTTGCACAAGTCTTTTCTAAGAGGAAATTAGAACTTTGGCATCAACACTAGAGCTGTCACAGAGCAGGGTCTTTCCAAATGTCACTGCTCAGCTCTTTTCCTCTCCAAATTCTCCTCTTGGCCTCAGGAATTAAAGAGGCAGACAGTGACAAAATGGGGTGAGGCGGAAGGTAGAGACAACTGTTCTACATAAATTTTCATTACTTTATAACAGGGCCCAAGTTCAACGTTACCCCAGATTATAGGGCCTGGGAAAGAATTGGATACATATATTAGAGAAAAGAGATGCACCACATGGATGCGGTGGCGGATGAGGGGCTGTTCTCTGTGATGTCTTGTCTTCTAGGGTAGCTGACCTCCATGATGGCTGTTAGTCAGTTTGCTCATCTGTGTCTTTTCTCAGGTCCTGGTTATTCCCTGTCCATCCTACTTCCCTCCCACCCCCTGCCTCAGATCTATTCTCTGTCCATCTTTGTACTGGCCTGGAAGGATGACCTTTGAGGCCTCCCTTGCCTTCTGGCATCTACTTGAGTTTGGCCACTGGAGGACAGTGGTGGGAGATCAGAGGATGGGAAGAGAGAGAGGTCAAGGCATTTGTTCCTCCTGCTCACTCCCTGCTTTGACATATGTGGTAGGTCGATGTCTAAGATGCTCCCCGTCATCTGCACTTCCTGGCGGTCATGCCCTTGTGTAATCCCTCTGCTGGAGCAGGGGCTGGAGCTCGTGATCCACTTCTAACAAATAGAAAATGGCAGAAGTGATAGGATGTCACTTTTGAGATTAGTTTATAAAGGACTGTGACTTTTGTCTTGCTTACACACACACACACACACACACACACTTTCTCTTTTTCTCCAGATCGTCTCAGCCTACTCCCCAACGAGGTGAGCTGCCCTATGGAGAGCCGCACATGGCAAGGAACTGAGGGCAGGCTTAGCCTGCAGCCAGGGAGGGACAGATACGCTCAGTCCAACAGTCTAAGAAGAACTGAATCCTGCCAACAACCATGTGATAGAGCTTGGAAGTGGATCCTTCTGCAGTTGAGCCTTGAGGTGACTGCAGCCTCGATGATGCCTTCACTGCAGTCTTGTCAGAGACTCTGAGCAGAGGACCCAGTTAAGCTGCACCCGGACTCCTGGCACATAACATCTGTGAGATAAGAAATGATGTTATTTGAAGCCGCTAGGTTCTGGAATAATTTGTTATGCAGCCGCAGATAATGAATACAGCGTGGTGTGGCTGTGTTCCTCTACGACTACAGCTCCTGTCTAGTGGCCCCAGTTCCACAGCTCCGTCTCTTAACTGGTCTCAGGGAATGCTATTTCCTCTCCCTGCTGCTTCAGTGTTAGAGATGGTAATGGCTTCCTGCTGTTGCTAGTCCTTACTTGCACCTCTGTAAATAATTCTTTTTCATTAAAGAGGCTCTTAAAAAAGCCCTTCTGTGTGTGCCATCTGTTTTCTGCCGGGACCCTGACTGATCCATCCTACCCCGTCTGACCCGCGCTGAATGTCTCTTCCCTGTTCCTCTCCTGTGTGTTAAACCTTGCCTTGGAGTCAGAGGTAGCAGAGACTTCAAATGAGGAAGCGACACAGACTCTTGGGGGTAGATAGCTCCCACATCTAAGACACAGACATAAGTTGTGTCTGTGAGGGCCACTTACCCCGACTGCTGTGTCTCACATGGCTAATCTTCTCTGCCAAGCTTGTGGGCTTGCCCAGGCTCTGCCACACTCCCCTGATGACCTTGATCATTCACCTTGGCCAGTGGGGGAGGTGGGAAGACAAAGCAATGAAGTGCAATTTTTTTAAAACTCCAATTCTACTTCTTTAGCAAGCACACAGCGTGTAATATGTGCTAGGCACTGTTTTCAGAGCTTTATAAATTTTAATCTCATTTAATCCTCGTAACAACCCAACGAGATAAGCACTGTTAATACTCCCACTTTACAGACGAGAAAACTAAGGCAAAGGCAGGTTAAGGAACTTGCCCCTGATCACACAGCTAGTCAGTGGCAGGGCTGGTTTCAAACATGGGGCTTTTTGGTTCCAGGGTCTGTGCTATCAACCATAACTCTCTGCTCGAACATTCCATTCCATTTTATAATAAATATTAGGCCTCTGTAACATTAAGTTCCTCTAGTCTTAACTAATCAGTATCTTATTAATTAGGGTTCTTTGAAGGAAAACAGAACCAATTGTGTGCATGTGTGTTTGTTTATTTTAAGGAGTTGGCTCTGACAAATAAAAATGGCAAGCAATAGGATATATTGGAGTATATGAGGAAGCCATTTGGTATAAACCTGACTTTGCTTTTTCCAAAAGGGCCTGACTGTGGCTGTTGAGCACGCCTTGTATATCTCCTTAGACATTTCCTATGGCCAGAACAAAGGCCCTTGAGATAAAGGTGCAACTTCCCCCCACATTAGCGTTTCCTTAAGGATAAGCATTTTTCCTTAGGCTAGGAACTGATTGCTGCACTCACCTTTGACCACCCAGCTCACCTGTGACCACTCAGCTCCAGACAACAGACTGCCACCCTGCTGTGTTCACTGAGACAGAAGACCTACCTACTATTTCCATCAATCGCTGTGCCGACAGAGCAGTCTCGCGACTATTGTAAAAGGGACATTCCAATCATATGTGAAACATCCTCTTTGAGGGTATATAACCACTCTGTGCACCCCACTTCTTTGGTGCCCTCTCTTCCTTCGGGAAGAAAGGCCCAGGGTTATAATCCTCAGATTTAAGCTCAGAATAAACTCACCCAAATTTTCATTTATAGATTGGTTATGGATTATTTTTGTCGACAGCTCACAAGATTATGGAGGCCGGCAAGTCCAAAATCTGTAGTTCAAGTCTGAAGGCTGTCAGGCTGAAGACCCAGCAAAGAGCCACGCTGTCTGTAGTTCAAGTCCAACGGCTGTCTACTGACCAAATCCCCAAATCCCTACTTGCTTTGGGGGGGGGAGAGGGAGGGGTCTCCTCTTGCTCTACTCAGGCCTTCAACTGATCAGACGGAACTCACTCACATTCTAGAGGGCAATCTGCTTTACTCCAAGTCCACTGATTTAAATGTTAATCTTGTCCAAAAGCTCCCTCACAGAAGCATGCAGAATAATGTTTGACCACATATCTGGGCCCAGCCAAACTGACACACAAATTGAACCACCATAGTCCTTGTCAACGTTTTGGTCTTGAAGGTTTATGGACATCAGGTGGGGCCTGGAGGGGAAAAATATGTGCACCTTCAGAAGGCTTTTCTAGACTTTAACGTGAAGGGCTCTTTTTTTTTTTTTTCCTATTCCTGTTTCGCAGGTGAAGTGGTGAGCTCCAGGGAGCCACAGAACCAGCCCACAAAGACCAAAGAGCCAGCCCGCCCACCCGTGGTCTAAGCAACAGGAATTCTCACGCTCCCTTGCGGTCCAGTGACTTCACTTGGCAGCGTCCAGATCAGGACTCAGCGTCAAAGGCCGAGGTGAGGGGTTGCAAATTTCAATGCCTACAGGAGTCAGGCAGGTAACAGAAAGGCGCCGGGCAGGCCAGGTGTCAGGCAGACAGTAATGAAGGTGCAATGATAAATGATAAATGTCCCTCCACCTCATGGTTAGGGAGTCAGGAGGAAGGGGTGGAGCTAGAGCAAACTGGAGTGGGCCTGTCCTGTCTAAAGTGGGCAGCTGCTGCCCCACCTTCGAGCTGATTGTTGCCAGACATTCAAATTCTTCAAGGGAAAGTGGAAGTCTGGATTTCCATGTGAAATCTCCTGATTTTCTTTCTTATTATTTTTTAATACATTTTATGTAATGGTTTTACTTTTTTTTTTTTTGTGAGGAAGATTGGCCCTGAGCTAACATCTGTTGCCAATCTTCCTCTTTGTTTTCCTTTTTTTTCTCCCCAAAGCCCCAGTACATGGCTATCCTCATTGTAGTTCATTCTAGTTCTTCTATTGGGACATCGCCACAGCGTGGCTTGATGAGCGGTGCACAGGTCCATGCCCAGAATCCGAACCGGTGAACCTGGGCTGCTGAAGTGGAGCATATGAACTTAACCACTCAGCCATGGGGCTGGCCCCAATATTTTTACTTTTTATTTTGAAATAACTTCAGACTTACAGGGGATTTGCAAAAATCATACAAAGAATCTCCATACCTTCTTCCTAGGTCCACTGCGGACTGGAGTCCCCACATGTGAACATTTAATCTTGCTTGCTTTATCATCCTCGGTCTCTGTTTTGGTCTCTTTCTCTGTGTTTTCCTGAACTTTTAGAGAATTGGGGCTGAAATTTTAGTAGACATTATAGAAGACCCCTTCAGAACTGAGTATTCAGCTCTTGACTATCTTCCTGGGGGCAAATCCGGGTCCTTGTGGCTTAATTTTATCTTTGGAAACAATGGTTTATTGACCAGTCAGGATTTGGTGGAGTTTTCTTTTTCTGTAAACAGTGCTTCCAAATATGCATCATCAAATCTCCCTTTCCTATTTTTAGTGACACTGAGCAGATTCCACATTTTAAATTCCTTTTGGTTGTTAAGAGTCCATCTAGTTTAAAACTGTACCTCCTTTCCGCTCCCCAGCAGACATTTCCCTGGAGAGACATGAACGGGGGTGGGGTTCGGGTCCTGGATCTCAGGGAGAGGGACGGGGCGGGCAGAGAGCTTCTAAGGTAACTGGCCACTGTTAACGGGGAAAGAAGTCCTGATCACCTCTGGCTTGCTCTGCATTCACCTCTTCCTCTGGGGGCCTCCACTGATGCAGGTTGTGATGGTCTCCAGGTGGATGGTTCACCTGGTTCACCCCAGCTCCTGCCACTGCTGTGGGACTCCTCAAAGAGTGGCAGTTCCCTTGGGCCTGCCAGTGGCCCACACCTCAACTCTCACCAGGTGCTGCCTCCTCTCATCTGGCCTAGAAACCCCCTGTGCAGCCTTAGTCTTTGACCCCTCTCCCAAATGCCTTCATGGGAGCAGCAGGAAATTCCAAGTTCTCTTCCTCGCCCTCCAAAGGCTTCAGGAGACTGAGGTGGGAGTGTCTTCTTGCACCTCTTCCATGGGCTACCACGGAAACTTCCTGCCTCCAGAAATTCCAGATGACAAGCGGGCACCTGTCTCTTTGTTCACTCTGCCCTGTGGCAGAAGTTGCTACAGGGACACCAACATTCATTCTGATCATCTTCCTAGCACTCACAGTTAAGTGTGGCCATGAGACTGAGCTCTTGCTAACAACATGTATCACTAGCTAGTGTAACTCAGACAAGTCTCCAAGCCATCTGTTCAACGCTTCTTCACCACTTCTGTGGTTGGAATGGTGATGAAGATGACAGAATGACCCTGATGCCAGGTACAGAAGATGGCAGAGCAGTCGCCAGCCTGAATCCAAAATGACTACATGGAGAAGGTTGACTCCCTCCCCCAGATCTGGTACCTGAGAAAGACGGAAGTTTATACTATGTTTGAGCCATTATACTTTGGGTTATTTTTACAGTAGTTTAGCCTTCCCTAATAATATATTCCTGATGCCTGGGGACACAGGCTCTCCTACGAGCTGTCCTGCTACGCTCCAGTCTGGGCAGCTCCAGGCCGGTGTAGAGTGAGCGTCTGTCAGGGGAGGGAGATCCCAGTCTCCTCTTGGACTGGAACCTCCAATCTATGCGTGGTTCCCACAGCCCCTCAGTTGACTTGGGAGGTGGGAGAAGCATCTCCCTTCCTTTATCCATGGCGGCATTCAGGAAAAATCTCTTTGGTGGGAGGACCACAGAGCCAGCGACGCTGATGATTCCACTTTTCTCCTTTTCCCCAGGGCAGGGCATGATAGTTTTGGGGTTGATTGGTGTTGGGCTCGCTTTTTTGACTCTTAGTAAGTCCCAGGCTGGGGGCCAGGGTAGTGTAAGGCTCCAGATGTCAGAAGTTCTCCATGGAATATGAGGTATTGGAGCCTGTGATTTCCAGCTGTGGGTCTTTGTGTCAGTTCCAGGGCCATGGAAAAATTCTCACTCAGCACTGACGCACAGTAAAATGACATTGGGCGGGGAAAGTGAGAAATAAGGAGGCAACCAGTTTGGGAAACGAGGCTCAGCCCCTCGAGACATAGATGAGGGGATGGGTATGAATCAAAGAACTTTCTGGGGCCTGTGATCTTTGGGAAGGCAGAGTCTGGAAGCTGTGGTTCAGGGTGAAGTCACCATGGGGACCCCGAGGGTAGAGTGGCTTTGCTGAGGGAACCAACTGCTCTCTTATGGGGAGATTGGTAGACGGGTACACGCAGCAAATTTTACTACCCCAGAAACCCTGTGTGTAGGCGCAGGCATGCACTGACCTCTGCCCCCTCCCCACACACTTAGGAGTCTGGGTATATCTGTTTCCCTTATCCGTGCTTGGGAGTGAGGCCTCAGGCAGGCTGCCCCGAGATCCTGCCGTTTTATGCATTGGATTTAAGACCCTGCTGACAAAGAGACTTACCCAGAGGGCTGGATCTATGCTTCCTTGGTGGACTTGTTTTTTTTTTGCTAACCCTGGGGCTTCCACATTTGTCTTTTTGGCTGCGGATGCCTGTGGGATGTGGCAAGAGGTGCGGATGAAAGGAATACCAGCTCCCTCCCCACCTCCCCTGGGGAGTTACTGCCTTAAGGCCTTGCTTAGGGCACCCTCACTCTCTCCAGTTCATTTAGGTTTTTAGCATCTTTCAAGTCTTTTCTTGCTGCCTCAAAGGCATTTCCTGTTTCCTGTTTCCTCAGGGCCTGTACCTAGAGTGGATTTTGATTCAGGGAGAGGAAAAGTCACATTGGCAGGAAGATCGCATCACTTTAAAGAGACTCCCCCCATACCCCCCCCCCCCTAGTTTTCTTCCCCTAAACCAACCCCTTAGCATGGAGAGTTTTTGCTGAGGGGACTAGCTTCTCTCTCATGGGAATGTTGGCGGCCAAGACAGGAACCCTACTACGTGGAGCAAAATCCTAAAGGAGAAAGCTGGGTGTGAGTGCAGGTGTGGGAGGGCTGGAGCCTAGGTAGAAAGGAAAGCCTTGCATCACAGAAGCATTGAAAACTTGAGGCATTCTTAGGTTCTAACTAGAGTGAACTATGTTGGGGAGGGTCTGTGGAAGATTCTGGGTCCCCTTGTATTGTTGAGGAATGAGAAACGGCCCTTAAAAGTTGCTCCCTGCTTGGGGCCAACCCTCGTGGCCTAGTGGTTAAGTTCAGTGCGCTCTGCTTCAGTGACCTGGGTTCGGTTTGGTTAATTACACCGCTCTGTTATTGGGCATGCTGTGGTGGCCCACACACTGGAAAACAGAGGAAGACTGGCAGAGATGTTAGCTTCTGGTGAATCTTCCTCAGCAAAAAAACCAAAGAAACAAACCAGTGTTGCTCCCTGCTTGTGGGAGGAGGTTAAGTTTATTCTGGGGGCACAGAGAGCCATGTCCTGGGATGTACTCACCTTTTAAATCATGCTTTGGAGTTTCAATTTCATATATTTTCAGTCATCAAAATTTTTTGGACCAAATTCTGATTTCGAGCATAAGACGTTCCATCAGCAGCAAAGAGCAATCAATTGTAAGAGAAGTGTCCTTGGCCTCTCCCCACGTCAAGGACCCCTGGAACTGAGGAGTATGGTAGAGAGGATCAACCACTCGCTCATGAAATGGGGGGTTGGTGGAGACAGAAAATACAGTATGTGTAGATAGAGGTATCCGGCTATAAATTCCACACTTGTTTGTGGATTTGTACCTCTGTCTCTTGGTGTCCGTTTGTCTGTTTTTCTGAATGCTGTTGTCTGTGTGTTTGTCTGTGGGCGAATGCATTGTGCAGCTTGCCCCAGAGACACTCCAGGTTGTTGGGTTAGTGACAGGAACCTACCTGGCGTGCCTGGTTTACGTTTTTTTGGTATTCCGCGGAAGGTCTCTGGAGCCCGATCATCTTCTGATGTTTTCATGTCTGTCCCAGGTCCTTGCGGGAAGTCAACTTTGGGATTCTGTGTGTCCCAGTTTTGTAGGCTGGAGAGTTCCCTTTGACAGGCCCTAAAGGGGCTCCTGCAGCTGTAAACACAACCATCTGTTTATTTGAAGAATCAAAACTTCTCTTAGTTCACTGATATGAAAGGTGCCAGAGATATCTGCAAGGAGATGGAAGGGCTGGTGTGCCCTGGGCGGGTCTGGGCTGTGTGTGAGGTGGCAGGCAGGGGTGCAGGAGTGTGGTGTGTGTGGTTGGGGCTCATAGCAGGGTGAAGGTGTGTGGAAACCATACTGGAAGCCCAGAGGACAGAGGGAAGGATGGATATTGGAGGGGGTGGGGCAGGCATCATTGTCAAGGGTGGGGTTGGGAGGAGGGCTTCAGAGAGCAGCTGGGACTGAAGCATGTTGGGCCTGGACAGGCGAGGGATTGGAAAGGTGTCCAGAAAAAAGAAAGGGCATAGGAAGTCATTCACTTTGCCTGATGTGGAGGATGCAAGAAGGGGAGCCTGGGGAATTTAGATGTGAAAAGTAGCCTGGATCCAGATCATGGGTACCTTGAACATCAGGCTAGGAAGTGGGAGTTACATGGTGGGAGATGGGGATCCACGTAGAAGGTTTTTGAATTGAAAGTGTTGGTGAGGGTGGGACATGATGAAAACTTTTGAACCCACCTAATGCCATCTTCCTTCTGCTGTTCAACACATTTTCAACACTATTGTTCCCATTTTCCCTGCTCCACTTTCTTTTTCTCCTCTGGGCTCTGTTCTGCTCTAATGCAGGACTCTCTCTTCCAGGAAGTCTGTCCTCTCTGTGGCTCCTCATGGTAGGGAGCTCAGTCCTCTTCCCCTCGATCCCTCTTCTTCTTTTCCGTCCTCCACTCGCATCCCCAGTCGCTAACCCTCCTGGGTCGGGGGGACAGGAAGGACTCGGTTCACCAATCCTGGGGCAGAGGCAGCCTCTGAGTTGTCTGCAAAGGAGGGAGCAGTGGCATGTCAAGTAGTGTGCAGCAGACGAGCCAGACCCAACTGGGGCTGCTGGAGTTCCCAGACCTTTAATCTCAGGAGTGTAGGTGTGGACAGATGGGGGAGAAATTTCTGCTACACAGGGTCCACCAGAAATGCTTTTCAATATCTAAACCAAAGCCTTCTCTCTGTTATCCTCCCCAGAGTTAAGCTCATAACAGCCCTGTGAGAATGGAATCTTTCTCTGACTGTCTGGCACACCTTGTTAGATTCTTAGTTTCCTAATTAAAATGGATGGGGCATGACCTGGTTGTAGTAATGGGGCAGGACCTGTTCTGATTATTGCGTGATGTGAGGACCCCAGCTCTTCACTCCTTCATTCTTTCAACAGCATGAGAGAAGCACATATTACGCACCAGATTTTGTGTTAGAAGCTGAGGACACATCTTTGAGGAAGATCGACAGTCTTTGCTGGGGGAAGCTGGCAGTCAACGGGCATTTGGAGGAATTAACGTAATTACATAAACAATGATTTAATTACATTTGTGCTGGTGTTTGGAAGGAAAAATACAGGAGGCAATAAAATGGAAAATAGGGACTAACCTGTTCCGGGGCTTCAGTAAGGCTGCTCTTAGGAAATCCATTGCCTTGGAGAGGGGCAAGCTTGAAGATTGGATAAGGTAGGGGTTGACAGCGGGTGGGTAAAAGAATGCAGTGGGGGATGGGCGAGCAGATGTAAGAGTCTGGGCAGGTGGGAAATGGTTTGGCTCAGTGGAGGGGAAAAGACTGCCAAAGAGGCTGGAGCAGAATGGGCAAACCAGAGACTGTGGGGAGATGTGGCTGTAGAGCCAGGGGGGTGCCAGAGGGCGCCTGGCTTCCTCTGACCAGCGGGCACAGGCCCTTGTGTGGAGAACCCAGTGGGAGGCAGGAGTGGGCTGCAGAGACAGACTAGGGAGAACCGCCTTTGTGGACGAGGAGAAGGGGGAATGCAGGCAGGGCCATCTTCTGGGGGCCACGGGATGGGTGCAGGGGAAGGGCCATACTCATGGGCACAGACCAAGGCCCCAGCCAGAGATGCCAAGAAGAGGAGAGCCATGAATCTCATGGTTCCGTGTGCCAGGGTGCGTATACCCAGAATCCTCGGAGATCCTGGGATCTGGCATGTCGCTACAGTCTCTTGGGGTTCTTTTAATAATGATAGGGACCAGTAGGAACCAGCCTTTCAGTGGTGTGTTCTCTTCTTTGCTCACCTCAGAGCCGCCTGTGAAGTCAGCAAGGGCTGGCTGGGACAGGCTGGTGCCTCCCTTTCCTGCAGGTTGGTTCTGGACAGCAGCTCTGGAGCTGGCACTGTCTTGATTGACATTCTGGCATCCTTTGCCTGCCTCTCCCCTCCCACCTGTCACTTGGGCTGGTGTCTCTGGTGATATCTGGGGTCCTGGGGGAGACTGTGATAGGCTTCTGGAGAGGGTTCTGGAAGGAGGTCTGTGCCCAGAAATCTCTCTCTCCACGTGGAAGTGGGCATGTGACCCAGGAGGTTAGACTCAGCCTCCTCAGAAGAGAGTAGAGTGGCCAGGGCATCCCCAGAGTGGGCCGAGACCATCCAAGGAGACTCTCAGTGCGTTTGGAGATCCCTGCTCACTCAGGCCTGGAGAGGCTGGGATGTTCTCTGGGGGTCTCCACACTGTAACCAGAGTTTCTCAGCTTCTCTAGGCCCTGACTATGGTGTCTGCAGTCCCAGCTAGTGATCCTCCACTCCAGAAAATTCTCCTGATAAATTAACCAGAGGATGTAGTCATTTCCGGTCTTGCCCTTCAGACGAGGGAGGGGGCCAGTAGTGTGGATAACCCAGACTAGTAGAAAACCCAAAGATGCTTCTCCCTGCCTCAGAATCCCTCCCTGTGGACTCGTTTGCTTTGGGATGACAGAACCAGCCCTGGAGATACAGGTTTGTGACTTGACTTTATAGTTTACTTGCTGTGAGAGCCAACTCACCTGCCCCACTTCAATTGTTCTTCCCCAATTTCATGATTGGAAATTATAATCCTTTTCCTACAGGTTTATTGAGAAATATGTATGCCACAGTTGGCCCTCTCTCTCCTTTATCCATTCCCAGGTCCAAGTTGGGGAGCTGAGGACATCTTGAAACTTTGGTTTCTGGTCCTGACAAAGCCAGTTTCTTCCCTGAGATGTCTTCTCTGGGTGGAGTGGGTCCTGCCCTTGCCTGTTTCTTGGGGTCATGGTGAAAACAGACTGAGATTAATTTCCTGAGGTTTTAAGAGCTTTCTCTGTGCTGGGCACTGTTGCTGGGCCCAAGCAGACAAAGATGAGTAGGTTGTGGTGTTGCCTTGAGGGACACACAGTGGGCAAGACCCCAGACAGATGAAGAGACAACTGGCATACAGTGGTCGTAGCAGGAGGCATCGCATCCTGGAAGAAAAAGCACGCCCCTCCTAGTCCGCAGGGGCAGACATGAAGTTCTGCCTGCCCATTTAGTAGCCGGGTGATTTGGGGCATGTCACATAGTCTCTCTGACTTGGTCTCTGCATGTGCAGAATCCTCCAGGGCACTGGTGAAGTTCAAATGGGAGAAGCTCAGATGGGTAAACGGGGAGGGGCTCCTCCCTGTGCTCTGAGTGTGCCCCCTCACCTCCTCAGGGACCCATTCCATCCAGCCGCCTTCCCTCTCCTGCTTGGTTCATTGTCAGCCTTTCTTGGCTTTCTTCCTTGGACAGACAGACATCTTAAAAACAAACAAACAAAATGTTTCCGTTACGCCATCCCTGTCTAGCTTCTTTCCAATCCTTTTACGATCAAGCTTTTTGAAAAAAAAAAAAAAAACCCAACATTTTTTGGCTTCAACATCCTCGTTTTACTTTATGTTCTTATCACCCTGTGATGTTCTCACCACCATCCCTGGAACAGAAGCAATCCTTGCCAAGGTATTCACATCCAATCTCCACTTTCCAGCCTGTGGGTTTGGGACACTGTTAAACACTGGTCTTTGGAAATGCTGGGATGCAATCTCTCTCTCCCTCCTCCCTCCTTCTCTCCCTTTTTTGGCTACCTCTCAGCCCGTCTTGACTTACCTTTTCCCGCTCCCTCAATGTTCTCCAGTATTCTATTCTTAGCCCTTTTCTCCTCTTCTCTTACACACTCTTCTGCATGACTCATTCTTGGAGTCACGCTTATGGCTCCCACATCTCTGTTCCAACCCAGACCCCTCTCCTGAACATTATTATTCACCAACTGATGGGCAATCACAGGATGATTGAAGTCTATCAAACCTGCAGATTCAAAACTGGCCTCACGCAGCGTCCCCCGTCTCTTCCCCATCACCGGCCCGTCCTCCTCCACTGCTTTCTGTGCTAACAGCATCAACATCCACCTGCTAATCCAAGTAGATATC
This sequence comes from Equus quagga, assembly GCF_021613505.1. Lineage (NCBI taxonomy): Eukaryota > Metazoa > Chordata > Mammalia > Perissodactyla > Equidae > Equus > Equus quagga. The sequence continues at coordinate 14,417,431 of NC_060267.1, read as the reverse complement.
CAAGAGTGATTTTGCATTTTTCCTCGTCCGTGACCACCTAGGTTACAAGGACGTGAGGGTCTGTCAAGCCTCCGTCTTGACATGCTGTCCCTTTGCCATTTCCAGGGCCTCTGCCTCAGCTCTGGGCCTCACTATTTCTTATCACCACCAGAGAAACAGCCTCATAACTGATTTTCCCTCTGAGAGTCTTAGCTTCCATCTGCCCACTACCTAAGTGGTTTCCAACACACTTAGCAGATCCCGCGTGTCCTTTCACAAGCAGGCTCCTGTCTGTCCCTTCCATTTCAACCCTTCCTCACTCCCTCTTCTGGACTCCGCCACAGTCACATCAAACTTCTTTCATTTTCTTGCACAGATTTTGTTTGCTCCTGCCTCTGCCTCTTCACCTGTTTTCCTCCACATATTGTCTTTAACGTCCTCCTCCATGCTGATGGCATAGCTTCTTTCTGCTCATCCTTCAAGGTGCGGATCAGGAACGCCTTCTTCCTGGGCACTTCCTCGGTGTTCTTCTTGTCCTTCTTCCTCCTCCCACCAAGTTAGCTCAGAGTTCTGAGTCAGGTGCTCTGATGGGCTCCTTGTGCTTCTCTCTATCTCTGCTGCCACCAGCCTGTCCTGGGGCTGTCTGTTCACTGCCAGGTCTCCCACACTAGACTCTGAACTGTGCCAGGCAAGAATCGTGTTTAATTCATCTACGTACCCTGGCCCAAGTCAAAATGCCGGGCACACAGTAAGATGGCAGGAGACCTCAATGAAGTGAGAATCAATGAGTGGTGCTACACATCTTCAGAATTTGGGCGGAAGGGATGTGGAGCTGGTGGACCAAGCTTAGATTACATTAGCAACATTAATCTGTTGGAAACAGGGAATTTCACTTACACACCCAGCTGCTTATTTTGAGGTATTCTTTGCTGGAATATCTGTGGGTTTATTCAGTGAACCCAGCCTGATAGTCCCCTCTTTCTGTCTTGCTAGGTGGGCTTGTGCCTGTAGAAACCCGATGATTTAGGCCATAGAAGCTTCCCTGAGTCAGGAAAGAGAGCTTGCATGTTCCCAAAGGCACGGGAGTCTCTTCGGGTTCCATGGTGGAAAGGGCTGGCAGTGGGGCTCAAATTGCTAAGTGGTCCATGGTGGGACTTCCCAGGAAGGGCCCTGAAGACAGGTTCAGATATGGGGGCTATCTGGCTTGGGAAAGAATGGTGCTGCTCTGTTGAATGGAGGCTTCCAGCAGGGTCTTCAGAAGGAAGGGCAGGTGGTGCCAGTGGTCCAGGATGGGAATAAAGTGGCTAAGAGTTGGGAGTCAGGGGGTGAATGAACTCTCGTATCAAAGGTGGGTGTAGAAGCCTTTGTGGGGAGGAGCAGAGAGAACTCAGAGGAAGGGAGGCTGGGGCTCCAGTCCTTCTCAGATCTGAGCCCTTGCATCAGAGAGATGAGTATGACAGGGTGTGTGTGTGGTGTGTAAGCATGTGATGTGTGTGTAAGGTATGTGTGTGCGTATGTGTGTGGTGTGGTGTACAGTGTATAGTATGAGTGTGTGTGTGGTGTGTGATGTATGTGTGTGGTGTGTATAGTGTGTGTGTGGTGTGTATGTGATGCATACATGTGTTTTGTGTGTG
>NC_060267.1:13033986-13162410 GCF_021613505.1 Equus quagga | reverse complement strand
CAGCAATGAACCCAAACCCATGGAATTAACCAGTCAGTCTTACCACATACCTCAGCACGCTGTGGTGGTGTCCCACTTGCAAAATGCAGGAAGATGGGCACAGATGTTTGCTCAGGGCCAATCTTCCTCAAGCACAAAGAGGAAGATTGGCAACAGGTGTTAGTTCAGGGACAATCTTCCTCACAAAAACAAAAAAATATCAAGTAGTTATGAATAAATACATGCAAGAGTTTGGGGAGAAAAATATAAACTTTTACTTGGAGACATTTTAAAGATCCAAATACATGGAGAGTGTACCACATTTCTAGGATAGAAAACGGAATGTCTTAAAGATACCAATTTTCACAAGTTTGCCATAGATTCCATGCAATCTCAATAAAAATTCCAATAGAAAATTTTTTTAATTTGATAAGGAAAATTTCTGGTGAACCACAAAGGACCAAAAATAATGACATATTCTAAAAAGAGGATAACAAAATGAGGGGAATTACTCCACCAGATGTCAATAATTGTTCTAAAACTATGTTAATTAAGACAGTATAGTCTTGGTTCAGGAATGCACAAATAGACCAATGGAAGACAATTGAACCTAGAAACTGACTCATGTATGTGTGGGCCCTTGCTTTATGATAAAGTTATCACTACAATGGAAAACGGGCAGTCTTACAAACAAACGGCACTGGGAATATTTGGTATATATATGGGGAAAGTGAAACTGGAAATTAATTTTGCCTGACAGACAAAAAATTAATTTTTAAGAAGATAATATAATATTTTCATGGCTTCAAGGTAGGGAAAAATTTCTTAAGTTAGATAGAACAAACAATTGATAAATTTGACCTTTTTAAAGTTAAGAATCTGTTTGTCAAAAAAACACCATAAACAGAGTGAAAAGTATAAGATATTTGCAACTCATATAACCCAAAAAGTAATTACATTCAGGATATATAACAAACTCCATATATACAATACGAAAAGCCATTGAAAAAGAGGGAAGCAAGAGATTGGAACAAGAACTTCAAAAAAGAGAAATATAGGGGCCGGCCCTGTGGTCAAGTGGTTAAGTTCACGTGCTCCTCCTTCGGTGGCCTGGGGTTCACCAGTTTGGATCCTGGACATGGACCTACACACCACTCATCAAGCCATGCTGTAGTGGTGTGTCACAGAGAAGAACTAGAATGACTCACATCTAGGATATGCAGCTGTGTACTGGGGCTTTGGGGAGGAAAAAGAAAAAGAGGAAGCCTGGCAACAGACGTTAGCTCAGGGCCAATCTTCCCTTATCAAAAAAGAAAGAGAAATATAAATGGCCAATATAGGTAAAGAAAACTCTTCACCTATACTAGTAATCACAGAAAAGCAAATTAACATCACATGAGTTCCACTTCCCATCAATCAGATAGGTAAAAATTGACAATCTGAAGTACTGAGTAAGGAGGATATGGGGCAGAGAGTAACTGGATACACCAGAGGTGGTGATGCTACAAATAGTAACCACTGTGAAATCAGTTTGGCATTAATAGTAATGTTGAAGTTATACCTACCCAGTAACCCAGAAATTCCATTCCTGGATGTACTTCATAGAAAAAACTTCAGACATGTGTCAGCATAGCTGTACTTTTCATAATTTCCTCAAGTGAGAAAAAAATCCTAACAGTGGATGAATAAATTGTGGTAAATTCATATAATTGAATGCTGTAATGAAAATGAATGTGTCACAGCTACAAGCAACACCGCAGATAAATATTAATCATAAAGTTGAACAAAAGAAGCTAGACAGGGAAGAATACATACATTGTAATTCCATTTTTATAAAGTTTTTATTAAAAAAAGGCAACACTAAACTATATTGTTTAAGGATCACACTTAAGTGAAAATTATAAATGTGAGCAATTTAATCTATTGAAATTTTCTCATATGTAAATACTGGTAAAAATAAGACCAGGCTCAAAAGATTTCTTTGAGGATTAAATAAGTTAATGTGTGTAACAGACTCAGCCCCTGCTTAAAAAAAAACATAGAAAGCAGTAAGTAAGGATTAGTTATTCCTATTATTCTCCTGGGTCTTGCTGTTAATGTTCTTGATGCCAGTATTGCTGTTGACTTTTTATCTTTTATCTACTGAGAACACTAGCCTTTATCCAAAACAAAGTTTTTAACCACACATTTTCTCACTTTTTGAGTATGATCATTTTACTTTATTCTTGTAATACCAGGTCACGAACAAGAAGAAAGGGATGGACAGAAAATTAGATAATATACATTTATATTATGAGGTGGGTGGTGGATTAATGCTTTAATCATAATTTGAGAGATGGTTTGATTTCTGATGAATTTGCAATTACTTTGTTGGGCTATCCACCCTCCTACAAATGAAAGGACTCTTAATTGTGTTGATTTTTCAAAAGTAATTTATGAAATATTTTCAGAAACTGGGGCTCTTTGATGACCCTCCAATTCTGTCACCAATGCAGCAGCATATTTCAGTGATTACCAAGCGATCATTGTTCTAACCATGCTCGGAGGTGTCATCCAGGGCTCTCACCTCTCTCTGACTCTTAGGCTGTAGCTGATTCTCTCATTGCACTTTTAATAGGGTCTCCCTGGACCTTCTTCCCTCAGACATGTACTCACAACTTGCTCACAGATCTGTCAACAATTCACGTTCATTAGCATCTTCCAAACTAGAGTCCACAGGGCTCCTTTAGCTTCTTCAGGAAATTGATCCCCATGTGCCTGCTCTAAAAGGAGCAGATAAGGTCTGTGTCACAGGTCATTCTCGCTAACACAGAATCTGCAAAGAAGTCCATATCCTGGCTTCTCAGGACGGCGATATAATTTATCACAGATCAGAAAACTTACAAGATGTTCAGTCTGATAAATCCTCTCTTTTAATTCTATCCCTGCTACTTTTTAAATTTTTAGATTTGCTTTTCTACTTCTCTTAAGTAGAACTCTCTCAAGAACTGAGCTTTAATTTTACTTTCAATTATTTGGACTAATAGAGAAATAATTCATTTCTTATTTAGTTAAGCCTTATGCAGTTGGATACTTCCACAAAAGAGCATGGCAAGTGTGGTCAGATAATATAAAGAAAACAGAAAATATGCTAATTTTTTTCTATTTGTAGACTTGCATGTGACATCCCACCTTTGATTCATCTTTTAGAATCAACAAAGCAAAACAGACCATTGCAGTCATTCAGATTGTGAAGAGTATGAGCGCTTTATGCCCCTGGTATCCAAAATCACTGATGTTACCATTCTGTGGGCATGGACCAAGAAATCATACCATTGCAAAGTTCTTGAAGAAAATGCAAAGGTACTGTTAAAAATCACAGGTGAGAACAGCCAGGGAAGTGACAGACCCTGAGCAAACTGGATCAAGGTTTAGTCTTACCTGGTCCCTCAGAATTCATGTATGGCTGTCATGTGAAAATTATCAATAACATCTGAAAGTATATGATTGTTCTAACTACCTGTGCGTGTAGATTAGAGGATCCCTTAAAATGTCCTTTACCACAGGAATTTTCATAATCAGATAAGGCTAAAGTTGGCAAAAATATATTACTATCAAAACTTCCTTCCTTGTGGACCACCAATTTATCTGCAAAGGACAACTGTAATCAATATACTGGTGTCAGTTTCCTGGTCTCTATGATCTAAGCATAGTGGAAACACACAAGTTTGAGGTTATAACTAACCTCTACCCCTAGACACTATTCAGGAGTGTTCAAAACTTTAAGCAAAATCCATTCCGAGAGATGTGTCCTGTGGCTGCCACAATATCTCTCTTCCTGGTGATATGCCTAATCAGTGCCCAGAAGACCAGTGCCCAGATCTGTGAAGGTCTTACCCACTCTTCAGGTCAAGCTGATCAGAACACGTGGCAGCAGATTGTTAGGACTGGGCTACCATCAACTCCACATGCCCTGCATATCTCTGAGTATGCTGAACAAGGAAGAAAAGTACTTGGTATGAATCAAAGTTCAAGAACACTAGCCAAGGCTTGACCCAATCTTCATAATACAAGCATTTAGAAGTGAATTTTGGAAGGAATGTATCAGCTTCTAAACGAGCTTGTCCAAAAGCAAGACAAGTCACGCTCCTCTGAAACTATTCATCTAAGCTGGCTTTATGTTAATACCTGTTTGGAACATACTCCAAGTCATAGGTAAGCAAAGGAATGAGGGTACTGATTCTTCACCTCAGCTCTTAGAATGTTCAGTGTCTAAATGTATAAGCTGGTGGGTTTTATCCTTCCTGTCACCACTGCAGACAAGAATCAACAGAAACAGCTTTACCTGCCTGGTCTTCTCAGGATGATACCGGAACAGAGCTAGGGAGAGGACATAATAAAACAACTGAGGGCTGCTCTGTCCCTCTTGCACATTTGTTCCTCTCTCTTCTCTTCCTAAGCCCCGACAGGTTGTGGACTTAGATTGTAAAACTAAACAGGCAGTCCTCTTCCAATGCTGCTTCTTGGAAAGAGTTTAAAATAAAATTCAGAAGAAAAAAAGAGATTTTTTTTTTAAGAAGCCAAATTAGGTAAGAACGGTTCTATAATGAGTTAGCCCGAGGATCGTCTTTGCCATTTCTTTTAATTAATTCCGAAATTCACAATCCAGGGCTTAAGTTTCCACCCATACACATCACTAGACAGTATAGCTGAAGCTGTACAGAGGTCAGGAGTTCAGAGGTCAAAATGAGAACCCATCTGAGGAATAGATCCACTGTGGGGGTGGAAGGAGAAGATTACACACCAGACAACCTAATTTCTCAAAAAGAGAAAAATGATACCATCAAAACAAAGTAGAAAACATTATAAAAATGACTTGGTAAAAAATACTACTGAAAAGCGTAATAAAAGAAATAAAGAACAAAACAGTGTGTGCTACATAAAATCTATACAGAAACCATACCAGAGAATTTTAAAACACCACATGGTAATTTCTTCTCTTTTACGTATTTTCTCCTTTCTCACTCTTTGTAGTCAAAGAAATATATCCCTTCTGGATAAAATGGAAAATTTTAGACAAAATCATTGTCAATAGAGAGTAAATCTGTTCAGTAGAGCAAATGTTTTCAGAAGTGCTGGCTTCCCTGGATTACAACAATTGCGTATATTTTTTATATTCCAGCTATTCTGAGACTTAGTGAGCCAGTATAAAAATCAGACGTAAGTCAGACAATATAGAAGGCGATGGAAGTCTCCCAAACCCCATCATTGATTCATTACTTTTCAGCTCAACTTTTAATCAAATTTAATAGGATATATGACAGTTATAGTTTGCAACTGGAATATTAAAATTTGTAAAACATTGTTAGTATATTCTGTTTTAGTATATCAATTTATTCATTCTCCACTAAAGACAGGAAATTACTATACTTGTGTCTGTGTGTTTCTAATTGAATATGGGCTATGTAGTACTTTTTTTAAGAGAATAGCTTTTAATTTCATTTAGTCAGTGACTAACTTGACACTGGCTAGATAGATGAAAATATCTAGGGTACATAACCTCTGTGACCCTTGTCTTACATTTGAGAATAAAAATAAAAGTCATAGGTGTGTTACAAGGGCTAAATGAGAAAAAATATGAAATTTCTTAATGTTTCACTGGAATAACTAATGTCCTTGCTAAATCAGGATTACTATGAATAGCCTCCCCAAAGTAAATTCCAACTAAAAGAAAAATAATAAAACAGATACTCTTAAAGAATATTAAGGGCCACCTGATTTAGAGAGTACTTTCTTTTATACTGTTGCAATTAACTCTCAAAAACACGCTTCAAATTTCAACTCCTTTTTGAACAGAGAAAACCAAAGCTTAAAGAAATTATACAACTCATCCAAAGTCACAAATCCATTAAGTGGCCCATTTGTATTTTAATCAATGTTTCTTGAACTGCAGAGCCCATATTCTTCCTGTGATAAAAATTTATCCTTAAATGTCATAAATAGGAAATTAATAGTATTTTGATACCATAACCTTATTATTATTGTTTTACTTTGCTTCCTTGTTTTAATTACAGGTGCCTAGCTAGTGACCTGAAAGTGTGAGATGTGTGTTGATATTTGACATAAAGCCCTACAGATATGAGTGTTACTATTTCTGACATTGTTAAACGTGATATGATGAACTCTCTTTTCTCTTGATTTGATTCTATAAACACTGGTGTGCATGCTGAGAACAGAATCTGCCCATCACTATTGAAATAAAGAAATGTAAATTATTCTGATTTCTCCAGGGAAATAGTCATCTAAAATAATTGTGAAAAAAAATAATCAAAAGTATTGAATAAAACAAATTCTTTCAAACACTGGATGGGTTCTCCTGATGAATCCTCATTTCATTCAGGCCAAGAGAAGTTCTTAAAGGAAACCTGAGTCACAAACTGAAGCCCAGAATGATCCAGCAGTGCCCAAAGTAAATTTAGAGTAATTATGAAGCTGAAGTAGATGTTATCCAGAACACTGAATTAAACAATTTTCCTTCCCTCTAATATGCTAACCTAAACCTGAAAAACTATTTAAACTCATAAAGTAAAACGAAACAAACTGATATGATCAATAAAGCACATTGCTTTGCAGATGTGATTTGTGAATTTCTTCTGATGACCTCTAATGAGGTATAACAAAAGAAGAGAGAATTTAGTAAACATAGAAAAAGTTGAAATAGTTAGACTTTCAAAGTTATTGCATTACTATGAGATATTTTCACCCAGGGCAACATAAAACATTATTAGAAACGAAAACAACAACAACAAGAAAACACACCAAAAGTAAAATAGAACCAGTCTAAGGCTCTTCTCTCAGTCTCTCAAAAGGACATCCTCTGGTCCTTCAAACTTAAAGTGTCCTTTGAAATAGAGTCCCTTTCTTTTCTTAGGCATCAAAGAAATCATCAATATCTACTTTATCTAAAAGGTTATTGTTAATATTAACTTTGTGGTAGGGATTTTGGAAGGGCAAGATATAAAGGTATTTTCAGAATGACTCCTTGTAGATGCTTTGTAACCGTCTTATTTAATAAACATGAAATATTATTGTTAATTTTCATTTTGAATAACTCAAAGAGTCTGTCTCAGTGATTCTTAGAAGGCAAGTAAGAATTGATTTTGATGAAATGGGTGGAGGGAAATACGCCCTTACTAACCTAAACCGTGTTCTTCTGGGGGAAATATGGGTCAGCATTCAGAAATAAAAAGCCGAAAAGATGAGTTAAATGCTTGGAGACATCCTTGATACTCTGCATGAAAGCACCCTTGGGATGACTTAAAGCTCTAGGAACCACATCACCTTAAACGTTGAAGTTTATTTCTCTCAAAAGGCTGACGTATGAATGAGTAAGTGTAGATAATTTTCATCAGGCTTGTTTGAAGTTGGCAAATGAATACATTCCACTGAAGTTTCATAAGCCTTTTTACATAAAAAGTGTAGTATGCCACCCCCAATTCTATAATATTGGATCATCTCTTGCTAGAGTTTCTTTAAGCCTATTTTCTCTGGTCCTAGAAAACTAGCTGTGTAAGCATTCATTTTCAGTGTTGCTCACATGAATCCTTCCAATATCTATTAATACCTTCCTTCACAGGTCTTTATACATCCTTAAGAGGTTTAATCAGTAGCCAAAAATGTACGAGTCACAGCATTCTTATTCATAAAAGTGTTAAAAATAACAGGAAACTTAAGAGGAAAAATAAATATGCAAAAAGTTGAAGTAAGATTAAAAATACAGTATTCACTATAGAATCATAATATATTTTCAAAAATATGGATCTCCAATGTCAGTAAGTTATTGCAGAAGTTTCAATCTTAAGATTGAAACCAAATCTTATGTATTTGAGGACAATGCATTTAGTGACTTCAAGGTATTATGAAAAACGAGTGCTTTCAATGAAAAGCAAACCCTGATGAAGGAAGAGCAATATTACTGAGCAGGAGTAAGTTAGTTAACAGGAAGAATTGTAAAGAAATTTAGGGAAAGTAATTTTGAAATAATATTTTGTGAAGTTTTCTTTTAAATTATATATAAAAAAATTTGGCTTCCTTTACATGTCCTTTGTTACAAATTTACTCAATACAGGGAATTTAGGCCAAGAAGATAACTACACCTGGAAAAGTAAGTAAAGTAGGAAAATACATCTTGTACAACAAAGATACAACCTACATAATATACAGCCTAGAATTTGTCATAAAATGGAGAATGGAACCTGATGGCAGTATGTGATGCAATGACGAATTCAACATTAATTAATTAATTAGACAAGTGTTTATTTTGAATCTAGTATGACTATACTAGGCACTGGGTTATGTTGCAACAGCTTTGAAGGTAAGACCTAACTTTCAGAAATGCCAGAGTACTGGAGTTCACAGGAGATTTCAGCAAAGGATGTGTCGTGGGTTGGGAAGAATGACTATAAGATTCTTATGAACTCACACAATGACCATTAAACCTAGTATTGTGGGAATAAGGAAAGAGGTGATTTTGGGTGAAATCTGCTACTCACAGTTCCAGTTACATATATATATTTTATTTAATGCAAGATTTGAAATCATTCTCAGAAAGGTTACTGTTACTAATGAGGGGCAGAGAAATGAAGTGGCCATTGGTAGCAAAATTGGTAGCAATGTTACAAATATCTTACATGCCTCAAAGGCGGTGATCAAATCCTAGCTGAAGATGAGAGAAATGGATTGTGTGTGGGGGTGGGAAGGGGAGTGGTGATGGGGTGGAGAAGGCAGATGCACCATGGTGGGAGAGGTCACCATGCACAAAAAGTGGAAGAACAAGGCTAAGATTCAGTTGCCTAGAATGCCTGACAGGTAGTACAACCAGGTGATTAGACCTCATTTTCTTTTGTTTTTATTGTTCCTATTTGATTATCTTGGTGCTAATTTTATTTGGTACTATTCACCTTAGACACAGCTTTTACACAGGATACTAACCTTAATTGCAAGGTTTTCAGTTCAGTGGTTAGGGAACATTTTTTCCGTTGAATAAATCCTTGAAAGGCTTTTGTTAAGTGCTAAGCATTTTTCTAAATGCTTCGCATGTATTAACTTATTTAATGTTCCCAGTATCCTTATGAGACAGGCTTGTATACAGAGGAATAAACTGTGTATCTATAGATGAAGCACAGAGGGACTAAGTGATTTTTAGACCTGGTAAGTGGCTTGAATTCAAAACAAGATATCTTCACTCTTCTTTATGGAAGTAACGTATAATAATATCATTTAAATTTTACTTTAAAAAGAGAAAAAATAAAACCTACTATTTTAAAAACATATAAAAGTAAAGAAATTAAACTACTAACCAGCTTTCTAGAAGAGCACTTATCTAACTCTTTAGCTGAGGGAAATTCTTCAATATAGTAACAAAAATAATAATGAGTTATTTGAAATGGAAAGGGAAATGAGTTGTATAGGAGTAAGAATCATAAAAATGACACATTGGTAGTGTCAAACATTATAAAATATTGCTAGAGATTCAGTTGTCATCAACATCAATTTTAAGCCCTTCCAACTTGAATTATTTTCCCCTTCTTTGTCCCCTCTATCTCTACATCTGATGTTGCTCAAGGCAATGACTTGACTGTTTCTGAGTTACAATGAGGTAGTAGCAGGAGTTGGAAAAGCGAAGTGTTAGAAAAAGTGGATGATGGCTGAAGACAAAACAGTCACTTAAAAAAATAATGCATCTTTTCCATTTTTGAGGATTTTTAATATAATTAAACTTTTAACTTGCATAGAGTGGGAAGGTTGTATAGGGATTGGATCAATAGCACAAAGGTGGTCCTCATTGGAAAGGAAACTTGTGGGCACATCTCTGAAAATTCACAGGTGGTTTTTGGAGTCAGAAAAGTCTTGGAACAAATCCCTGCCCAACTACTGCAAGCTTCGTGATATTGAGTTTTTTTCAGTCTGCCTAAACCAAAGAGTTTTCACCTGAAAAAGAGAGGAAATTAAAGGATCATTATAAATATGTTTGTTTTAAACTTCCCCTGAAGCTGGAAACAGCATACTACTTAGGCCAAATCCTGGCTCCACACGTAGGTATGTTTAAGCCACTCTTCAAGTTTGTTCTTTGCACTTTCTCCCATAGGTCTGGCAGGAGGAAAACAGACAATAACTGAATAATGAGAAACCAGACAGAAATAACAGGGTTCATCCTCCTGGGACTGTCAGATGACCCACAGCTCCAGGTGGTGATCTTCGTCTTTCTGCTCATCACCTACATGCTCAGCATCACTGGGAACCTGACCATCATCACCCTCACCCTGCTGGATTCCCACCTCCAGACCCCCATGTATTTCTTCCTCAGAAATTTCTCTCTATTAGAAGTTTCATTCACAACTGTCTGTATACCCAAGTTCCTGGGCACCATTATTTCAGGAGATAAAAGCATTTCTTTTAGTGATTGTATGACTCAGTTATTTTTCTACATTCTCTTGGAAGTCACTGAATTTTTTCTTCTGGTTGCCATGTCCTATGACCGCTATATTGCCATCTGCAAACCTCTGCATTACACGACCATCATGAATCGGAGAGTCTGCACACTCCTTGTCTTTGCTTCCTGGCTGGCTGCATTCTTAATCATATTCCCATTACTCATGCTATTCATACAACTCGATTACTGCAAGTCCAATGTTGTAGACCACTTCACTTGCGATTATTTCCCCTTACTACACCTTTCTTGTTCAGACACAAAATTCCTAGAGATAGTGGGTTTTTCTTGTGCTGTGTTTACTCTACTGTTCACTTTGGCATTAATAATTCTGTCTTACATTTATATCATCAGAACAATTTTGAGAATTCCTTCTACTAGTCAGAGAACAAAGGCATTTTCCACATGTTCTTCCCACATGATTGTCATCTCCCTCTCTTATGGCAGCTGCATTTTTGTGTACATTAATCCATCAGCAAAAGACAGAGTACCTTTGAGCAAAGTAGTTGCTGTGCTAAACACCTCAGTAGCCCCCATGCTGAACACCTTTATTTACAGCCTAAGGAATCAGCAAGTCAAGCGAGGCTTCATGGACATGGCGAGGAAGACTCTATCATTCACAAACAAACGTAAACATATGATGTCATGAATCAGAGGCATAATGAAGGCATATTTATAACATAAATATGAATTTTGAGTAGCCTCTTCAAATCAACACAGCCTCCATGTCATTTTTGTTTGTCTCTTTTTCTAACAGTTTACAAGCATTTTTGTTTAAAATATTTCTCATTCCATTAGAATGCTTTCCTTGTGTCTTTGTGACACACCATTCTTTGAACAATTTTTTAAATTACAGCCTTTTCAATTATTATTTTGAAAGTGAAAATATGTTTGAGTTTTCTTCAGAAAAAAAAATGATCCCCAGAAATGTTGATGTAGCTTTATAAATGATAAGGTATTTCACTTGCTATACACAGAAAATATGATTTTATGATTTTCATCTTTTTTCTAAACTTCAGCTCATGGTTGTGTATCCTGGTTGTTACTTTGTTATTTTTCTTTTTTTGCTGAGGAAGATGTGCCCTAAGGTAACATCTGTGCCAATCTTGCTCTATTTTTTAGTATGTGGGCCGCCAACAAAGTATGGCCGTTTGGTATAGGTCTGTGCCCAGGAGCCAAACCCAGGCCAATGAACTGGAGCATGCTGAACTTAACCACTAGGCAACTGGGCTGGTCCCCTAGTTGTTAGTTTTAATTTTCTGTGTGAGGTGCCACCACAGTATGACAACTGATGATCAGTGGTCTCGTTCCACGACCAGGAAATGAACCCAGGCCTCAGTGGTGAGAGCAGTGAATCTTAACCACTAGACCACTATGGCTGGCTCTGACTTTAATTTATTTTTCATAGAAATTCCCCTCTCTATGTTACTGATGTTCTAGGAAATATGTGAAAAGTGCTACATAATTTAAAGAAAATGTAAATGCATTCATTTGAAAGGCAAAAATATTTTCATTACTCATTTTAATTGGGTGTGTCCATAGAATTTTTTGATTAGTGAAGTATATACCATTATCAGTGTACACTTTTTAGGGATATGTACTAATTATATCTTCATATTTCTGAGTTCCATTATATTTCTGTACATGGAATGATAAATAGATAGATAGACAGATAGACAAGGGCATACATACATGCATACATATATACACAGATGTAAAAAAGTAGTGGTAAAATATATGTTAGATACCAAATTAATTTCATTTCTGTAATTGAGTAGACAGTAAACTATTTTCTGTCTATCAATAGCTAAAAAATAATACATAGGTATACTTCTCAGGTTTTGGGCTAGTTTGAAAATAGCAATTATTTATACCTAAACAAAATTATTTAAGGTTAAGGTTCATAGAAATTAAAAGCTGCACAAAAGGCTAAAGTTTTCCAATATATACAAAATTATGAGTTTGAGAAAATTCCTACCCATTCTACTTAGTGCATTAATAAACGTCTAAACTATTTAGGTCAAGACTTTTATTGTGTATGTGTTTTCCCATGAAGAAAAACTGAAACAAAGATTTATTATACTAAATATTATTCTAAATTTTATTAACCCCATTTTTTAGTAACAGAAAGAAAATTATAATTTTAACCAATAGAGAAAAATTCTTAATGACTCTCATGCAATATAACCAATTGGGAGACCTAACACAAGATTTACTGAGAAAAAGTGTTAGAAAATTGAAATGAGCTCAAAATGTTAGACAGAAGATAGAAATCATTTCTTAACTTCATCGTTTCCTAGTTGATTTAACATTTAGATACAAAAGAAGAAAGTGGTTGAAAACTTGAGCTTTCTATATTCTCTAAGCACATATTTCCTCATCTACGAACCAGGCATAACATCTTAAATAGATTACTGTAAGGATGGAACGGAATCTGGAATGCACATAACATAATGAGCTATCAATAAATAGTACTAATCATTATTTTTATATATACTAGTATAGTCGTGAATATGTTCAGGTTTAATATTAAAACAGAATTTTTCTAGTCCTTTAGGATTCCAAGTTTATTATAACTGGAAGACATTCATAAATATAAAAATTAAGTGGCAGATTATTGTCCGTGTTTGAAAGGATGAGTAAATAAACTCAACAACAGATGAGCAGGAAAAGTCAATTGGGGATGTCTATAGAAACTTGACAGAGAAGGTAATATGTTTACACAACATTGAGAAATGCATTATATATTAGCAGAGTCAGCATGGCTGAGAATTCCAGAATGTGGGGAATTTTTAAAAGCCAGCGAGGTGAGAGTATCCTTTGAATGTTGATATTGATGCATAATGCAGTATTACTGGGAAACAGCTCATATATGGGTAATAAACCAGGAATGAATTATAGAAATCTTTGAAAACAAATCTGAAATATTTATATGATCTATGATAATTGCTTTAGAATTAATTTAGACTCTTTAGGAGATTTTTCTGATATTAGTATTAAGAGTAAAAGCAAGTTGGTTGTAGAACTGACAGCTCATTTGACTGTTTCCCCTGACAGGAATTTTCTCTAACTTCATGAGAAATAGAGCACACCCTTACCTCATTTTTCTAACCCACAGGCCCACAGAACCAGTGGGAAATCCTTGGAGGTTAATTTCAATGCATTTTGAAAATTGTAGAGGGGGATTAATAAAAACAAACCATGGACTATTTATTTTCCAGCTGGTTCTATAAAATATAGCCAGGCTCTATATCATATACAATATAACCTATTGATTCATACAAACAGGTTGGAAACTCTGATAGTGATTCTTATTAACAATAATTTCTACTATAGCCAACTCTAATGCCACCCTTTCCTGACACAGTTACATTAACTTCTGTCACCCAAGTCCCTGGTACTTCATTCAGTAATATACTTATTTGGCTTTTCAAATACTTGTAGTCTCATTCCCAGTTTTTAAATCTTCTCCTTTCCTATGTGACTGATTCTGCTCTATCTCTTGACTGTGACATTGCCTTCATTTCACTGGACTCACATCATCCATATCAACAGTCCTGAAGTTTAGTCTTAACCCATTTGTATCTATTACTCTCTCACCATCGATTCCTTCTCCTACTTTAACTTAAAACTTCTATTTTATTCATTTTTCTATGCTTTGGTGCCTAAGGTTTTTTGTCTTTCAAGATCTGGTTTGAAAGCTTCTATAATTTTAGAGTTATATATGGCGAAGTAGCATACTGTCTTAGATTTGGTTTAAGATATTTTAGCAAGGGAAAAAGAGACAAGTGAAGTAAGTCTGGCAAAGTACTGAAAATTGCTGAATATGGATGATAAGTGTCTAAGGATTTAGTGTATTATTGTCTATTTAAAGTTTGAAAATATTTGTAAAGAAAACTTAGTTCAAAAGATCCCATAACAAATATTGCCTTCAATTAGAAATGTTATCAGCATATTCTATAAAAGGAGATTTGTGATATGGATGCCCACTACCACTGCTTTGTTCCAACATTATAGTAGAAGGCTTATCCAGAATGTAGTAAATAAATAAAAATACATGAAAATTAAAAGTAATGGAAAAGAAGAACCAGAACTGTCACTATTTGCAGATGACAATGTTATGTTCCTAGGCATATAGGATTTTCAGTGTTTTTTAATCTAGAGTAATCTATTCTCAGATATATGCTTGATATAATAGCCAGAGCTCCTTAACACCTTTGCTAAAGTACCACTCCCTTAACAAGCATGTACCAAATAACTTATTTAATCCTAATTCTGTCTTTACTATAGACTAGACTAAACTGTCATTTTTTCATCACATTTTCACTACCTAACAAACAACTTTTTTTACTTATTTCTTATGTTTATTATTCTTTGTCTCTAGCCAACTTATGTGGATTGAAGGCATTGCTATTTTTCTTGTTAATGCTTCTCAAGCATCTAAAACATCTTTGCTTGGTACAAAGTATGTACTAAAGAAGTTCTGTATGTAGAATGTATGAACACATACAGGCCATGAGAAACTAAAGACTATTAATGAGAAATAGAAATAAGATAGCAACATACCAAAATTAGTTGCATTCACATACATGAACAATAAAAATTTGAAAATCGTTATTAAAACATTACAGGGGTCCACCCTGTGGCTTAGTGGTTAAAGTTCAGTACACTCCACTTTGGTGGTCCAGGTTCATGGGTTCAGATACCAGGCACAGACCTACACCACTTGTCAGCCATGGTGTGGCAGCAACACACATACAAAATAGAGAAAGATTGGCATGAGTGTGAGCTCAGGGTTAATCTTCCTCACATAAAAAGAAAAAGAAGACTGTCAACAGATGTCAGCTCAGGGCCAGTCTTCCTCAGAAAAAGAAAAAATTACACTTACATGTTGAGGAGATATTGACAATAGTATAAGTTTTGAGTTTCTCTGATCTCTGTACATAAACAGACAGGACAGCTAGGAAATAAAACTAACAATCCCTGAAAACCCCCAAATCACTGGGTTGGCACACATCTATTAGAATCTATGCAGAAGGAAGCAGAAGAAAAAATATGTTATCTGATTAATGTGAGAATAGGTGTTTACCAGAAAGTGAACTGCCAACCAAGAATACTATACCTAGCAAAACTGTCCTTCAAAATGGAGACAGACAGACTTTCCCAGGAAAACAAAGGCAGAAGGAATTCATCACAACTAGACCTCCTTAGAAAAAATGGTAGAGAGAGTTCTTCAAGTTGAAAAGATGCCAAACAGCAACATTATAACATAAGAAAGTATAAAATACTGGTAAAGGAAAATATATAGACAAATACAAAAACTGTATTACTGCAATGGTGGTGTGTAAATCACTTTTAATTCTAGTAAATATGTTAAAAATAACTATTATCTTATGTAAATACATAAAAGAAGGTATAAAAATAACTATATCTAAAAATGTGTTAATGGATACACAATATAAATATATATAAATAGTGATATCAATAACATAAAGTGGGGAGCGAAGTAAAAGTGTAGAGTTTTTTTTAATGTGATTGAACTTAAGTTGTTAGCTTAAAATAACTATTATAAGATTTTATTTTTGAATTATTACTAATTTTTTTTTTTTTGAGGAAGATCAGCCCTGAGCTAACAACATCTGCCACCAATCCTCCTCTTTTTGCTGAGGAAGACTAACCCTGAGCTAACATCCATGTCCATCATCCTCTACTTTATATGTGGGACGCCTACCACAGCATGGCTTGCTAAGCAGTGCCATGTCTGCACCCATGATCCGAATCAGCAAAGCCCGGGCCACCGAAGCAGAACATGCATGCCACCGGGCCAGCCCCTATAAGATGTTTTATGTAAGCTCCATGGCAACCACAAGAACATATCTATAGAAGACACACACACAAAAAAGAAAGGATCAAAGCATAGCACTCCAAAAACATCAATGCAACACAAAGGAAGACAGAAAAAGAGGAAAGACAGATGAAATAACTACGTGACAAACAGAAAAGTATTAACAAAATGATGATAGTAAATTCTTCCCTTCAAGAATTAGTTTTAATGGAAATGGATTAAACTTTACAATCAAAAGACATGAGTGGATAAAAAAAAGATCCAGCTATATGCTGTCTATGAGAAACTCACTTTAGATTTAATGACACACATAAGCTAATAGCAAAGGGATGGAAAAAGATATTCTATGAAAATTGGAATGAAAAAAGCATGAGATGTCTATTCTTAAATCAGACAAAATAAGAATATGTCAAAAACTGTCACAAGAGACAAAGAAAAATAGTATATAATGATAGAAGGGTCAGTTCATCAAGAAGATATAGCAATTACAAATAATATGAGCATGAAATCAGAGCACCTAAATATCTAATGCAAACTTTGACAGAACTGAGGGGAGAAATAGATAATGTGTAAGAATTTCAATCTAAAACAGAGCCAAAGGATATAAAATGGAGAAACTCACACACGTGGCCTCAGGAAGACAAAATTTAAGGACTAAGAGATTGATTTCCCATAAGTGCCTGATTTATAGAAAACAGATAGTGGTGGAATTTTCTTTGATGATGGAGGGTCGATCAGAGCTTGTCTCATATCAACCTTGGGAAGTTTTGCCAGAAGCATGAACAGGAGATGACCTATGTCAGGTTGGTCTCACACAGTGGGCTAAATTGAGCTTTGTGTGACTGGACAGATTCTATCTGCATGGGAAGTTTTCAAGGTTTGTCTCCATTTGCTTTTTATTTTAACTGACTCTAACTGAACTCTCCCCTTGTTACATTCCTTGCCCATAAATACGAGTCACTCCAAACCCTCAACAATCTCGCCTGTGGCATGCTACAGTTTGCTTGTTCTGAGATGCAATTCCTCTGCTATTCCTGAATAAATTCATCTTTTGAGCTTACCTCAGTTTACCTCTTTATTTAGGCAAACAACAGCAATACAATAATAGTAGGAGACTTCATTACCCCCTTCCAAATATAGATAAAACAACCAGAGAGAAAATCAATGAACAGTGGGCTTCAACAACACTATAAAGCAAACGGACCTAATAGACCTATACAGAATGTTATGAAAAACAGCAGGTGATTCCTCAAAAAATTAAAAATAAGACCCCCATATGATCCAGCAACTCTACTTCTGGATATATATCCAAAAGAATTGAAATCAAGATCTTGAAGAGATACCTGCACCCTTTTGTTTGTTGCAATGTGACTCACAATAGCCAAGATATGGAAACAACCCAAATGCCAACCGACAGATGAATGTATAATGAAAACGTGGTATATACATACAATGGAATATCATTCAGCTTTTAAAAAGAAGAAAATCTTGCCATTTGCAGCAACATACATGAACCCAGAAGACATGGTACTAAGTGAAATAAGCCAGTCATAGAAGGACAAATATTGCATGATTCCACTTACATGAGATATCTCAAACAGTCATACTCATAGACTCAAATAGTGGAATGATGGTTTCTAGGGGCTGGAGGAGGAGGGATATGGGGAGTTGCTAATCAACTGTCATAAAGTTTCAGTTATGTAATGAATAAATAAATTTTAGAGATCTGCTGTACAACACGGTGTCTAATACTATATTGTACACTTAATACCTGTTAAATGGGTATATCTCATGTTAAGTGTTCTTACCAAAATAAAATAAATTTTTTAAAAAATAACATGGCCAAACACCCCAGCAAATACAGACACAGTTCTCTATGTGGGAACACAATTTTCAACTTAGTTTACAAACAAAATTTTATGTACCTAATATCTAACAAGCTTCTAAACATAAAGAAGAAAAAGAATCCTATAGAAAAGTAGACCAGAGAGATAGTCAGATATTTTAAAGCATAATATATACAAGTGGAACTTAGTCAAATGAAATTTTTTCTTAACCTCATTCATCAGATGAGAAATGTAAATTAAAATACACTGATCTATCCCTTCTGCCTCTGATTTATTGACAAGATCTGAAAATGTGACATTGTATGCTGTTATTCATTGACCCACAAACTCACTCCTAGGAAACGATGTAAAGAGAGACTTGTTAAAAAAATTAATAGGCAAATTCACAATTCAATTCATTATAGGACTATTTGTAATAGCAATAGTAGAAGGAAAAAAGATATTCACTATTAGAGTACGTTTTGAATAAACAGTAGTATATATGCACGTTTCAGCTGTAAAAGTCATGACACATATCTGTGTACTACTGTAGCATGGTCTTCTGCAGGTACTGATTAAAGAAAATAGAAATTGTACGCATATTTCCCTAAGAAGGGAAGTGTTAATTTGAGCATACAAGAAGTTATGTTTAAAAAATAAACAATGGAAATATAAGTCATAGTACATAAAAAAATACTTAAGAAAGGAAATAGGTTGGACAGATGAGTGTTTGAAGACAGACTTTTTGTATTATATCTAGCTTGAATATTGAACTCTGTAACTATGTTAATATTTTATAATTACACATCCATTAAATTTTTAAAAAGGAATCTCTGAAAAATAAAATCTGACTGGAATAAATATAATTAATGAGTATTTAGTTGGTGACATAACTACATGAAACAAAATTATTCCAAGAGCTTTTACATACTGTAATTAGACTGTACATCCAAGTGGAATTTAATCCAAGGGAGGAGAGAATAGCTAAAAAAATCTTAAATTGTTCCTAGGGAGGAATGAAATTATGAGTGGTAGTGCTGTCATTGCTATTCTAACGCTATTGTACATTCAATATGAGGAAAAGAATCAAGTGAAGATTAATGTGATATTACAATGTTATCTAATTCTATTGATAGCCAGGGCTCTCATTATGCAAAAAAGGAAATATAAATGCATGGAAGATAAAAGGAGTTTTGTAAAAATCCCATATCCTAAGTTTGAATGACAAGTTTTAGTGTGCCCTCATAGGTATTTTATCTTAATCTATGCATGTTTGCTGGCTCTGTCCACTGAAATTACCTAGAAAGAATGATAGACCTCATAGCAATTATCACAACTAGTGCCCAGATTCTTGCCCTGACTTAACATTTCCTAACAAACTAACGTAAGGAGGTCTGTTTGGAGAAATGACTCAGTCCAGTTCTAACATGGAGAAGTGTAGCTTGAGCCTGGAAACACTTGCCATACAAGAGAGGAAGGAAGCAATCAAAGAGTAGAAATGTAATGTCCAAAATAGTTAGAAGCCAACCTGAAGAGTTTCCTTCTGGCTAAAGCACTCCAGAGAGGTAGTGATGTCAATTTAAATCTCCCCTGAAATATTTATGTCAATCACTAATGTAACCTACAACAAATAAAACATCTATAAATCCATG
This sequence comes from Equus quagga, assembly GCF_021613505.1. NCBI lineage: Eukaryota > Metazoa > Chordata > Mammalia > Perissodactyla > Equidae > Equus > Equus quagga. The sequence goes on along the minus strand of NC_060267.1, from coordinate 13,142,640 downwards.
TGTTCATAAAGATACCAAGAAAAAGATACTAGAGAGCCAACTCTGAAGAGTGAGAAAGGAATAAAGTAAGCTTTCATCTGGGCTTTTCTGTATAAAATGTAACAACGAATAAGCAAAGATAAATGATAGAATAAGAACATAACCATTTTGCAGCACATAATGAATTAATGGATGCAACCATCGATAAACAATAGAAAACAATCAACTAAACACGTATCTCCTGTCAAAAATTAAAATTCCATTTCTGGAGAAGTCTTGCAAGAAAGAAAATGAAAGTTTCCTAAACCTGGATTAAGCCTATCAATCTAAATGACAATTATAGGAAACTATGAGGATGAGGATGCAATCAAGGGAAGCACTACTCCACACTTGCCCTCCATGAAGAATGATAGAGTTTCTCGTTGCTTATTAATTGGGCTTTTAGGATAAAAACATAACATCGTTTGACGATTGCCACAAAACTGATCTGTGAGAATAAAGTACTATATACCTTGTTGAAAGTTGCTAAGAGAGTAGATCTTAAATGTTCTCACCACAAAAAAGAAATGATAACTATGTGAGTGATAGATGTATTAACTAACTCTACCTTGGCAATCATTTATAAGTGTAATGTATAATGTATATGTATATGTATAAATGTATAAGTTTGCCACTTATAAATGTATAAGTGGTGGATATACATGTATAAAATCAACACATTGTATATTTTTAAGGTACACAGTGTTATATGTCAATTATATCTCACAAAGCTGGGAAAACAATGAATGAAATGGACAGGAGTATCGCTTCCTCTGATATAGAGCCACATCTTCCAAAATGTTCCTTTGCTGAGTTAAATAAACACAGCATATGCACTGCCATTGGTTTGAGTTATGCCTACTTTGCTCTTCCATTTTTTTCCACACTCACTTCTAATTCCTCTCTTCTCATAAGAAATTCCCAAACAGACTTGTATCCCGGCTGTGATTTAGTTGTGTATTGGTGACTGTATTATTATCTGATTATATAAATTCGCTATTGTATTATTTAATGTTAAATGCATGTTTTGTTATTTAATATATAACACTCATTTAATATTAAGTAATTAATATATAATAGGTATTATTTTATGCAATTATACAACAAATGCATGGTTTATGATTAACTGATTACACATCATATAATTTTTACTATCAAAACGTTTGGGAAACGTAAAGAACAACAATAAAGAAAATATCAATTCACTAACAAGAATTTGAAATAAACAAAGTTATTAATTTGTATATTTCTCATTAGAATGTTGAAGACATGACTTTTTGTTGTTAGTGTCATTAAGTCAATTCCAAGTCCTAGCGACTCTGTGTACAGCCAAGCGGAGCCCTGTCCAGTCTTTTCGCACGGTCTTCTCACCTTCCAGCGCTATATCAGACGACGCTCCACTGCTATTCACAGGGTTTTCATGGGCGATTTTTCAGAAGTGTGTGGCCAGGTCCTTCTTCCAGGTCTGGCTTAGTCTGGAAGCACTGCTGAAACATCTCCACCATGGGTGACCCTGCTGGTATTTGAAATACCGATGGCAGAGCTTTCTGCATCACAGCAACATGCAGCCACCACAGTATGACAACCATCAGATGGGAGGTGTGGTTGTCTGATCTGGAAAAAAACCCAGGTGGCAGCAGTAAAAGCAGTGGATCTTAACCACCAAACAGCAGGTCTGGTAAAGACATGACAAAGAAATGTAAAGGTCAAAATGGACAGTAAGATGGACACATTTGACACTGTAATTGAATATTGCTATTGGTAAAGAGGATTAAATTAGTTAACCTGTGTAATAACGTTTTTAAAAAACTGCGAGCACAATATATGCATTATAATAGTTATTATTTGTCTTAGAATTATGAAATAATCTTGCTTCTTGATGCCCAAATAGTAACAAAGCCTAAGGATAAACAACAAAGAGTATGTAGAAAATTTATATTTCAAGAAGCTGATTAAATATAAATTATATTGAGTTCTATTTTTATAAGGATGTAGCTTTCACAACTTGTTTTTACTACCCTTGAAATATTAAGTAATTGTGATTAACTTTCTTTCTTTTTTTTTTTTTTTAAAGATTGGCACCTGGGCTAACAACTGTTGCCAATCTTTTTTTTTTTTCCTGGTGTATCTCCCCCACCCACCCCTGTACGTAGTTGTATATCTTGGTTGCAGGTCCCTCAAGTTGTGGGATGTGGGACACTGCTTCAGTGTGGCCTGACAAGCGGTGCCAAGTCTCCGCCCAGGATCCGAACCCTGAGCCGCCACAGCAGAGCGCATGAACTTAACCACTCGGCCACGGAGCCGCCCCCTAAGTAATTGTGACTAATGGAAATATTATTTTGTAAAAGTCAACATTTTCTGTCCTCTGTGGGATACAAAGATGAATGTAACTGTTCTCAAGGAAGATTCACCATAAAGAAGAGTTAGGAGGCTACTGGGAAATCCAGGAATGACTTTCAGAAATCCCCCGTGATCTGAACAGAACAGAGATGTAGTCCTCTCTCTAAACATTGCTGTCTTGAACCTCCCCTAGACCAATAACATTGAGGAGGACTATAGCACATTGCACATCGTCTTAAGGTTTCTTACATTCTATTTTTATTTCCTGAACTATTTCCCTTGAACCATCATAAAATAGAGAAAAACTAATATCAAATTTGCTTAGCTTGAATTTTGTTAATGTCTGGCAGAGAAGCAATAATTTTACATTCTATCCTTCACAGTAGAAATTAGACTATCTAAAATATGGAGGAGGGAACTGACAATTTTAACAAACCAAATCTACAGCATAGTATATCAAGCACAGCTGGGAATTAACTGAATAGGACACATGGGAGAGGTTTTCCCAAGATATTTCTGAAATATCCTTGTGGATCAATAGTCTCAGTAAAAGATAAATGTGATAGAGAAGTACAAGGGAATAAAACATTTTTTCACGAAGCTTAATAGCTCAGAGAGAAGGACGCTCAAATGGAAAATGCAGTGGGCTACAACCTGGGTGACAGAGCTGCTAAAGTCTGAGGTAAGGTGTTACTTCTGTAATTTGTGCTTTGGTGCAAAATGGAAAATAGATAAATACTGCATGTCCCTTTATGCGCAGAAATAAAATTGTTTCTATATACGCATTTCTAGTAAGTCATAGAAAATGTCATCCACTTCTGTTTTTAAGTGGTGGTGTCCTTAGTAAATACTTGACAGAAAAGAAAGAAAAATTCATATTCATACGATTGTTTCAACAAAAGTGTAATGATTTGCACAAATTGGACAGAACAAGAATTATTGATTTCATTTACCATCTCTCAATTATGTGACTTTTGTATGAAGATTTCCCAATTTCTCTTGCTGGATTTAAAATAAGAAAACTAGCAAATGCAGCAGGACTCACATATATGTATTAACACATAATGCAAACAAGAAAGTCAGAAGAAATAAAATTCACATGGATTATAGAAAATGTTTTAGAATTGTATCAATGATGATGATATTGATCATGATGAATTATACCCTTCATCTCCTCCCTTTAATACTGTTTCCTCCTAAATAACTTTATAAGAAGAAAAAAGAGGAGAGAGAGAGAAATGAACCACACAGTGAACACAGAGTTCGTCCTCCTAGGCTTTTCTGATGATCTTGACCTTCAGATTGTGATTTTCCTCTTTTTGTTTATCATGTACATACTAAGTGTCACTGGAAATCTGACTGTCATCACCCTCACCTTGGTGGACTCCCATCTACAGACGCCTAGGTATTTCTTCTTCCAGAGCTTCTCTTTCTTAGAAATCTCGTTTACAACCGTATGTATCCCTAGATATCTGGGGGCAATTATCACCAGGGATAAGACTATTTCCTAGAACAACTGCGCAGCCCAACTATTTTTTTTTATTTTCATGGGGGTGACTGAATTTTACATCCTAACCGCCATGTCCTATGACCGCTGCATTGCCATCTGCAAGCCCCTTCACTACACAACCATCATGAAGAGGAAACTCTGCAGCCTGCTTGTGCTCTGCGCGTGGCTGGGCGGGTTTCTGACCATTTTCCCGCCTTTTACACTGCTCCTTGAACTGGATTACTGTGCTTCCAATGTCATTGATCACTTTGCATGTGACTGTTTTCCCCTTTACAACTGTCTGGCTCAGACACCTGGCTTAGAAGTAATTGGCTGTTACTTTGCTTTGGGTAATTTGCTATTCCCCTTAGCATTACTGATTTTATCTTATATGTACATTGACAGAACTATTTTGAGAATCCCATCTGCCAGTCAGAGAAAAAAGGCTTTCTCCACTTGTTCCTCTCACATGATTGTCATTTCCATTTCTTATGGAAGCTGTATATTCATGTACGCTAATCCCACTGCAAAAGAAAAGGCTTCATTGACAAAGGGGTAGCTATTCTCAATACCTCTGTTGTCCCCATGCTCAATCCTTTCATTTACACCCTGGGAAACCAGCAAACGAAACAAGCTTTCAAAGACGTTCTCCATAAAGTAATACTTTCTACAAATAAATGATCTTTTTTTTTTGGCCAAGAATAAAGGACAGTCTGCAGAGCAATTAAGTAAAATCTTGACATTCCTAAATATCTGTATAACTATGCTTGTTCTTTATAGTCTCTTTTTATGCCACATTACAATGAGTTTAATATTTTCCCAGTCCATTTTTCTCAATTCCATACCCATTTTTCCAATGCATTTTTATTGAATTATTCAAAAATATAGTAAAGCTTATTTCTCCTACAGAATTTTCTGTAAGTAAAATGTGTTTCTTTAAGACATGCTCTATACTACAATGTAAAAAAGTTTGAATTCTGTTAATATCAATCCCTAACAGCTATGTATGACTTCACATTATGTTTCGAATGTAGAGTCTCAAGATTAGTAGTGCAATTTCCTCTGTATTTTCAAGATGAACATCGATAATTGCATAATGTTTAAAAAATCTACCTGTTATCTATTATTGTATATTAAATTCAGTCCTTAGAGGTAATATGTCCTAGAGCATTGTGCTTTAACTGTAGAGCTTTATATTTTGTAAACTTTAGTACATATTTTCGAGATAAATACTGATCATGATATTAAAGATTATTTATAGAATTTCCATGGTCTCTATCATTTTTTAGAAAATATTTGTATTTTAAAAAATTCAAAATAAATGCAATGAGACTAAAACACATGCCACTTTCCTCAACTCATTGAGCATCTTTATGAGAGTTATTTTGAATTCTTTGTCAGGTGTTCATATACCTTCATTTCTTTAAAGTCTGTTTATGGAGATTTACTTTCTTTCTTTGATTGGGCCACTTTTCTCTGTTTTCTCATGTTCTTTGTAATTTGTGTTGCTATCTACACATTTGAAAAAATAACCACTTCTCTCAGTCTTCTTAAACTGGATTCGTACAAGGGAAGACTATCACCATTCAGTCCACCTACTCATTCTGGGGGCCTCTCCAAACTTTTCTGAGGATGTGTCTTCTCAGACTTGTTTTTGGAGATTCCTAATTAGAAAATTTTGCTATTTTTTTTAGATGAAACTCATAATCTCTTTCTCTCTCTGATTCTGTCTGATGTAACTCAGTACAGCATAGTAATGAGGGAAGTTTATAGTGATAAACATATAGTAATAAGACATTTCAACCAAATATATCCAAAATATTATCGTTTCAACATCTAATACATATTAAAAATGAGATCTTTTACTTTTTTGGTGCTAAGTCTTTGAAACATGATGTGTATTTACATTCACAGCACATCTTAGTTTGGACTAAGCATATTTCAAGTTTTAGTGGCTACCATATTGGACAATGTAAACACAGTTAGACAAAGTAAACTGTTTCTGGTTTACTTCTTCATTTTAGTTTATCAGAAGCTTCAGACCCAATTCATGGTAAGTATTAAAAAAAGTGGAAATTAAACAAGACACTCATAAACTACTAATGGGTCAAAGAAGAAATCACAGAGGAAATTAGAAAATGCTTTTGGATAAATGAAAACAAATGTACAAGATACCAACACTTATGGAATATAGAGAAAGCAGAGCTGAGAAGGAAATTTATAGCTTTAAAAAACAAAAATAGAGCTCATATCAATAATCTAACTTCATATCTTAAACATCTAGAAAAAAGAAAGTGAAATGAACCCAAAGCCAGCAGAAAGAAGTAAGTCATAAATACTAGAGTGTAGATAAATGAAACAGAGAAAAGGAGATAGAGAAAATCAACAAAACCAAAAGTTGGTTCTTTCAAGAAATCAGCAAAACTTTTAGCTGGATGGAGCAAGAAAAAAGAAGAGACAGACCAAATTGCTAAAATCAGTAGTGAAAGTTCGTTCATTACTGCTGACCTTACAGAAATAGGGGTATAAAAATATGCTATGAGAAATTTTGTACCAACAGATTAGATAGCATAGATTAAAAGTACAAATTTATAGAAACCCACAAATTGCCACTTACTCAAGGTGAAATGGAAAATGTTAACAGACCTATAACTATTAAAGAAATTGAATCATTAATCCAAAACCTCTCAACAAAGAAAATCCAGGGCCAGATGAATTCTCCCAATGCTTTAAAGAATTAACACCAATCCTTCTCAAACTCTTCCAAAAGTTGAAGATCAGAAAATTCTGAGGGATCTCGTCAAGATGGCAGTGTAGGGAGACTCTGAACTCATCTCCTCCCATGAACACAACCAGGTTACAGCTATTTTTGGAAAAATTACCCTGGATAGAAAACTGAAAAATGGATAAAAAGAACCCAACAACAAGGGCAGTCCTAACTAAGACAGAAGAGGTGGAAATTCCTTCTGGAGAGAAAAAAGCCACCTTCAGGAGCAGTGGAGTTTCTCAGCTGGCCAGGCGGGAGAGCTGAATTATTTAAAAATATAGTAAAGTTATGGAGTCATTCCTAGAAGGAAACAAGTCAAATGGAAATATTTGCACATTTTTTTAACACCTAAACTAGAATATACGAAATGCAATAAGTTTAAAATACAATTTAATATGATATGGTATCATCTTAGGGACAGTGTTGTCATTCTTTAGAAATTTCTTGTGACACACTTTTGAGGTGATAAATGTGAGACTGTAGGGCACTGTCTGAAAGAAATTGGAAAACAAGAAAAAAATGAAAAAGGTAACAAAATTCTGAATCGTTATGTGCTGAACCACAAAGAGAGTTTGGATGCGAGTAAAAGAGAAGAGGCTGCCATGGCAACAGCATGTGGAGCAATGGAACTAGTGTGAACTACCAGGCATTTCTAGCTGATATTTTACTTTTAAATAGCCTTTTCTCTAGAATCCTCTTCAGTCACTGCAAATAATCAGTAAAATACGCTGCATAAACAATACAAACATCATGTGTGAGGATACACACTTTTTACCTGCTTGGGTGTATATATAAGAGAAAAGAAAACAACCAGAGTGAGTGAGATGAAAGTAAATTCAAATCTTCATGGAAAAGGGGAAAGCAGAACTAGAAGTTGTCACAAGGATTGAAATCTTAAAGAGTTTTCAGAAGTTTGGTGAAAGTAACAAATTCCCACTATATATGAGCTAGAGATGTTTAAGTAAAGTTTACGTTATTTTAAAAGGCAAAGAGCCCTCAGCTATAATCTGACTTACAGAATAACAAAGTTTACCAAAAGGAGTAAAAGTTTAGCATGCTCTGCTTCTGCGGCCCAGGCCAGTTCCCAGGCGTGGACCTATACCATTCTTCTGCAGCCATGCTGAGGCAGCGACCTACATGCAAAAAATAGAGGTAGATTGGCACAGATATCAGTTCAGTGAATCGTCCTCAAACAAAGAGAGGAAGAAGGAAGATTGGCAACACATGTTAGTTCAGGGCAAATCTTCCTCAGCAAAATAAAACAAAAACAGAGTAATAAACAGAAAAAGAGATATGTTTCCCAAAGGAGAATGAGTCACCTGATGGTGTAAAATAAGTTAGCATAAACTAAAGTGGAAAAAATTGCAAATACAGAAGATACAAGTTAAAATGTTATGATAATTTCTCTGTTTCTTTCTTTGTTTCTATTTTTATATACCTTTATCAATGTATTCTGTTATCCTTTTGGATTATCTGGATTTTGACAAGAGAAAAGAAAAGAAACTCAGAGAGTGAGTTAGTGAAACTTTTGAGTAAAATTTATATGAGTGAAGTTTCACAGATTGTTACTGCTGACTAGCAGAATATTGAAGGAGGTCGGGTGTGGGTAGCAATCTCTTTATGGAAGATCTCAAGATAATAGATATCTCATGCAGCCTTTTCCCCTTTAACTCTCATTTTTTTCTTATTCTTTATTTTATTATTATTACTTTCTCTTTGGTAGAAACCACATAACAGTGACAACCTTTATTCTGCTTGGACTGACTGATTATCTACAATTACATGTAGTCATTTTTCTTCTCCTTTTTTCACCTACATGTTGAGTGTCACTGAGAATCTAACCACCCCCACCCTCACCCTACAGGATTCTCATCTAAAGATCCTGCTGGCTGCCATGTCCTATGACCGCTCTGTAGCCATCTGTAAACCCCTGGATTGCACCACCATCATGAGTGGCAGCGTCTGCAGCTTCTTGGTCTTTGCTTCATGGTTGGCTGGTTTCATAGTAATGTTTCCACCACTCCTTGTGGGTCTCCAGCTTGATTTCTGTGCAGCCAACACTGTAGGTCATTTTTTCTGTGATGTTTCTGCTATTTCGCAGCTCTCTTGCTCAGACACAGATTTAATAGAATTAATGGCGCTTCTCTCAGCCATTTTGATGCTCCTGGTTACACTGGTGTTAGTGATTCTCTCCTACACAAACATCATCAGGACTATTCTGAAGATTCCTTCTTCCCGACAGAGGAAGAGAGCCTTTTCTACATGTTCTTCTCACATGGTTGTTGTGTCCATTTCTCATGGCAGCTGCATCTTCATGCATGTGAAACCGTCTGCAAAGGAGAGAGTGTCTATAAATAAAGGGGTAGCTCTGCTCAGTACTTCTATTGCCCCCATGTTGATTCCTTTCATTTATACACTGAGAAACAAACAAGTGAAAGACGCTTTTAAGCATATGATCAAAAAGATATAGTTTTTCTCAATGAAGGGAAACACTTCACTGATATTACTGAGGTTATGAGTAAAATAAAGCAAGAGAGCAGTGTGTCACAGAGCTCTTCAATGTTTGTATTCAAAATAATACTACCTATCTTTCTTGACATAATTTCCATTGTGGCTTGCCTAATCTTCTAAGTCTAACCCTCACTGCTATTTTTCCCTCATGCTGAGAGCACACATAAAAGATAATTCTTGTTTATTTCAATTTCATTTGCTGTTTTATGTGGTGCCTCTAGAGATTTCCTTTCAAAATTCTCAGAGGGAGACAAAGTGGAACTTCACTTTTTTTATGTTCCTTTCTATTGTTCTATAATTCAGAGATTCAATTTGCCATATATTTTATATAGAATTTAATGTAATACCTCAATTTGATCACCTTATCAGGTTATTATTAGTGGATTCAGAATTTAAAGTCTGTTTTCTTTTACCGTGCTTAATAGAATGTTGGAGCAAATTAATTTAATGGCGTTTTTAATGGCATAATTACACATTTTGGTAGTTTCAAATTTTCAACCAGGCTTAGAGTTATAGTGAATTGTTACAACAGATTAAAGGAACTCCAGAGAGGATAAAGCATTACTGCCCCGACAATAACCAGTTAGAAATTATCACTAACATTTATCACCTCCTTACAATGGCCAGGTTTTGTCAACTATGTTAGCTGCCATCTTTAAAACTGTCTAGGACAGGTATGATCAGGCTTATTCATGCCTACAAACTAAAGCATATTTAGAGCTTAAATAACTTGCTGATGTCAAAAAAGAAAAAAAACCCCACAACTCGGTGAGGACAAAATGCAGTTTCTTGATGTCCGTGTGTCTTTTATACCTCATTAGCAAAATAAAGTGGGAATCCTTCTGTCCATGTGTCACTTAGGAGGTAAACAAATAGTGAGATCTTTATAGAGCATTCTAAAGAGTTGAAGGAATGGCAAAGATAAAATGAAGGCCTCATGAGATCTAAGAGAGTGCTTTATTTTTTCAAATTAATTTATTTGAGCATGAAAGTTAGATATAATGGCTGATCACGTGCAAAGCAAAATATTTTGACTCTTTTCCTTTCAATTGTATTATATCACAAGGTGACCAAAAGAAAAAATTTTCCCAAGAAGACTAACCTAGATTTCCTTCAAGAATATTTATCTATCACTTAGTTTCCATGCAATGCAACTGGTGACTTCATGGATAATTATTGCATGAATTATCCCAATATATTTAGAAGGAAATGTTACTTTGTTAGACCACCAGGCTAGTAATAAATTTAATATGAATTTCACGAGCATTAATGACATGCTTTGAAGCTATATATCTAAATAAATATTAAGTGGGGCATTGAGAATAAAGGGAAAAGATTCAAACATGCAGTTTAAATAGGGACCGTGATTGTTTAAGTGGTTTCCATTAAACTGTAATACTTAAAGAATATTTTATTTGACAACAGAAATTGACACCTAAAAAAAGTACCCTTCAACTTTCCATATCTGGCTTTCTTTTACAGATCAACTTGTTCTGAAAAGCCTCATAACTTGTTTATATGCACAAAATTTTCTACTTTATGGATAACAACTGCACTGAAGAAGATTAGTCTCAATATGGTTGGCATTTGGAATAAGCTACAACTTCCCAGATGTCCTGGTGAAGACTCTTGCTTAAGTCTCAAATTGTTGCCAAATGCAATTATGTGGAATATTTATTTTCTACTTTTAAATATTATTTTGCTTCCTTATTATACTTATTCTTTAAATATGAACTTAAGGCCTATTTAGCTCTTTTAAATTCTGATAGGAAGATAAATCCATAAATAATTTAATATAGCTCCAAATCTAGAGCTTTTTCCCTTTTCCTTCATCTCCAAAAATAATTATGGGTAACTTTGTGGAATTCAGAAATATCTTTACTAGGTTTAACCACTTGCACTGCATAGGCCTTTTTTAACTTTCTATTCCTAGGCTATATGTAATTGGATTATGGAAAATGAAAAGGAAAAGAAACCCCAGGCCTAAGGCATGATGAGCTATGAGTAGTGGAAGGAATTTTCAACTTGACTTGAAATAAATCACGAATTTGTGACTTAATGTTTACTTTTGTAAATAGCAGAGATAAGGATGTATTACATGAACCTGTGATTCTCAATTGTGTTAGATTTTTAAAACAATATTAAAATCCCTTTTGTGTACCTATTTCTGACACACTGATTTTTTTTCCTCTGGAACTTAAAAGTGACAAAACTGCTAACAGTTTGTGTTTCACTAATACATATCAAATGAGTGTTAAGCAGGGCTAGACTCAAAGTACATCAATTATCTCTTCACCGCCCTTCCTGACTTTGATCTCCAACTCATCCTCCACGCTGCCATTCGAATCCTTTCTAAAATGTGAATTGATCATGGCACTTTCCTGGTAAGAAATTTTTGATGCCTTTGTATTGTTTACAAAATAATGTTCAAACTCCTCAAGTATTTTCATAATTGACCTTTTCTGTTCCATTTCTTATCTTTTCCAACTAAGAGTCCTGTGCCTCAATCACACTGAATAATAAGCTTTGCTGCAAAAATCATATGCTCTCACATATAGAGAATGCATGCTCTGTGACCAAACCTTCTCTGTTAACATGTAAAACATCAATTAACAGTTCAGGTTAATTAACATGGGGTCTCCCATGGAAGACTCTCATGAACAAGGCAGTGTTGTTCACTCCACATTCAAACTTGTATAGTGTTTGTACCAACTCTCGATGGTGCTTATCATAGCTTATGTAATTGACTATATTTGTTTCCTGCAATGGACTCTAAGTTCCTCAAGAAGAGCCTACATCTTACACATTCCTACAATCTCATTATTTAAACTACTTCCTAGAAAGGAATAAACTAATGAAGCAATGACTGGCAATAGATAAGAATAGGGTTAATATGTTCACTAAGAAAATAAGATTCAAATGTGGCATTTGCTGGACATTAATATAATTCAACTGATATGGCTATTTAATAAACTGTGAGAACAGAGACAACTTTTGTTTTCAGTAACAACTGACATAAGGCTATAAGATATAAATTGATCTAGAGCAGTAATGGGAACTCCATGGTTTTCTGAACATAACTCAAGCTAAGAATTTAAAGCCACAAGCTTGTCATTGTCTTTCTTTAGATGCCCAGTGTGGTTGGAAACAGACTTCCTGCCTTATAACACTTGTAGTGCTTACCATATTACTCTGTACCCTTACATTCAGTTGAGAAAGCTCAGTCTTTAATGCAAACTTATTTTTAAGTGATGATCTAAGTAACTCTGTCAGTGCTTGAAGCCATGGACTTCTAATTCCCATCTTTTTATGGTCACAGCACTGTCTGTCTTCAGATACCTGGTTCAGAAAGTGAGGTCACTAATTCCCAAATCCCTCCCTTCAGGGTCTATTTCATATAACCATCTGTGCAGTCATGACTGTTGGGTGGCATTCTCCAGGGTATTTCTATGTATCTTGTAGTAACTCTTGTTTTGTATTATTTCTACAAAATTTTTTTTTTTTTATCATTCAGTCTTGGAAAACAGAGATAATGTCAGCACAGAAGGCAGATTTTTCCCTGAGTAGTATGGAAGAATAATCTCCCAATGTGGCAAGCTTGGACAGGTTCAGTAGTCTCTTTAAAATATTGGCGATTTCCTAAGCTTGAAGTTCCTCAACTGTGACACAGACCAATTGTGCATTCAGCATCCATGTGAGCCCTCTTTCCATTGCTCCTCTTGGGGATTAGGAGGCAAGTGGCACTGAGCAAACATGAAGCTCAGTCAACCTCCTATAGTGTAATAAGGTTTATTGTCTCTGACTCAGGGGTCTTGTGCTTTCTGTGAGAGTCTATGAAACTGTGGGGGGCTGACCTATTATAGCCCTTGCAATTCTTGACAGCTTTGTTGAAGAGGATGAATTTCTGTAAGAGATATGGCTTCTAGAAGAGGAAGGTACAAGATATTCCATGAGCAAGATTAGGGGTATGAGACTTCACTTATGTAGTTGTACAGCTCCTGCTCAATGGTGAGTGGAAGATAAGGTTCCTCCACTGTCACACCAGTTAACGAGGCTGAGGGTCAGGAGGCAGGATTGAAACTAGACACCTGAGCAGTGCTTTGGTTGTTGTTCACTCCCCTAGGTGGAAAGAGGAAAGGCCAAGGATGCCTCAAACCTGACCTTGGGTGTAAGGCAATATTGGAAGTTTGCTTCATTGTCTACGAGCAAACATCTGGCTTCTTGTAATGAAAAGCAAATGATCCAGTGACTTCTAGTTTTAACTCCAACATGTAAAGTACTTAAAAGTTGTCACTCCCAACTTTATGACAAGAAAAAGCTGGACAAGTAAAAACTAATGCTTTTCTCAGACCCGTTAGAGAACTAAGGACACAGGGAGAAACTGCTACCCTGAAATCTGGGCAGAATTGCATCCAGGGAATCACAGATGAGATCTGCTTACCTGGAACAGAAGCCCCCCAGAGCCCATAAACTAGTAGGAGAACTTAAATGCTCAATTTGAAGAATTCCTGGAGTCTAAGTTTGATGAGAATAAGTGTGAGAAGCTCCTGGTGGACACAATCTTAATGGAGCCCCAACATTTTTATGAGCTTTCCCTCAAAGAACCCTATCGTGTTCTCAGGGTAAATATTTGAGGAATACCACTTGTGGCTCTGGCAAGGGAAGGTAAGAGAAATCACCGTGAAATACACCCTTTGCCTTCTCTGTAGAAAAGGACCACCCTCCAGGGGAAAGAATTTGCCAGAGCCTAATCCTTTCTGAATGAACGACATTCTCTCACTCTATCCCCTGTTAACGTTCCTGTCTCACCTAAGAGGAGGGAAAAAACATACCTTCCAAGAAATAGATTGGGAATGTTGCAGCCAGGGAAGAGAGGAGAGGCCAGTGAGGAAAAAAAAGATATACCACTGGAAAAGCACATGTAAAGATCACCGCCCAGGGACCAAGGCCCGCTAGAAGGCTGAGATTTAGGTGGAAGGCTCTGACTGCCCTGCATGTTCTCCCCATACCAACAGACATCCAGTGTAATAGTAGTGAGTACAAGGGAAGGAGCTGTAAGAGGCAGGCTTCCTCCAGAGGAGGAGTTCTTTGGAAAATCAAAGTCAAGAGAGGAAAGAAAACTAAGGACACTAGAGGGAATAGAACCCTCTTGTGTCACTACAGAAAGCATTAAACACAATCCAACTCCTAGAGAAATTAACATAAATCCTCATACTAAAGGCCTATTACTTCCATTCCTATTATGTGACACAGTATGTCCAACTTTCAACAAAAATTATGAACATGACTCAAGCAAGGAGAACCAGTCTGGAGAAAGAAAGAAATCGTCAAACCCAGAATCAAAAAGGACACAGATGTTGGCATTATCAGGTAGGGAATTTGAAATAATTGTTTGTTATGCTAAGATCTCTAAATGAAAACATGCAATATTCAAGAACAGATAAGACTGTAAACAGAAAGATGCAAACTCTAAGAAGAATCAAATGTAATACTACAAATAAAAAATCATTCTATAGAAATAAAGAATGCCCTTGGTGGGCCCATCATCAGTCAGCTAGATATGTTTGATGAAACAATCAATGTACTTGTTGGTAGGCCAACAACAGCTTTCCAAACTAAAACACTAAAATGCAAAGATTCAAAAAAAGAAAAGAACATCCAGCAACTGTTGGTCGATTTACAAGTAAAACGTGCACACGATTGGAATACCAGAAGGAGACGAAAGAGAACAGAGCAGAAGAAACATTTGAACTAACAGTGATTGAGAACTTTGAAAATTAATGACAGACAACAAACTACAGATCTGAGTTGCTCAGAGAACACCACAAAGGATATGCAGCAAAACAATATCAAAAACAAACACAAAAAAATGAATTAGAAACCCACAGGTAGGCATAACATATTCAAACTGAAAAAAACTGAAGATAAAGAGAAAACCTTGAAAAGAGTCAGGGGAAATTAACAGTTGACCTATACAGGAACTTTCTGACCTCTCATCAGAAATCATACAAACAAAAAGAGAATGTAGTGAAATATTTAAAGTGCTGAAGGAAAGAAAAATCCAACAAAAAATAATTCTATGTTCAGTGCAATTATGCTGCAGAAGTGAAGGGGAAATCGAGACTTTCAAAGAAATAGAATTAAGGAATTTATCCCTAACACATACATCTTGTAAGAAATGTTCTAAAAAAGAAGTTCTTCAGGGAGGAAGAAAATAATAAAAGTCAAAACCTCAGAGATCACATAACACCTGTATGCAATATTTACAGAAGCTTTGTATAATCGAGAGAAAATGGAAGCAAATAACATATTATTCAAAAGGTGAATGGCTAAACATACATGATATATCCATATAGGTTATTATTCATCAATAAATGGAATAAGATATCAAGCCATTCAAAGACAGAGATGAATTTTAAATGTACATTGCTAAGTGAAATAAGGCAGACCGTGTTATTCCACTTACATGATATTCTGGAAGAGGCAAATTTATAGAGAAAGTAAAAAGATTAGTGGTTGTCAGGACTTTGGGAGAGGGAGGGTTGAACAGCTGAAGTGCATGATTTTTTTTAAGGTAGCAAAACTATTCTATATGACACATAGTGGATATAGTAGATATATAACAGTCTACAGTTGTCAAAACCAATAAAACTTTCCAACTCAAATAATAATTCTAATCTGTGCAAAGTTAAAAAAACATCCTGGATATTAAAATTGAATGCAGAAGAATTTAACTGGATTATAAATGTATGAAATAGCCTCACTGAAGGGAGTAGAGGAAAAGGTGCTGACCTAAGTAATTGTGGAAATGAGTGAAATCAGTAAGACTCAAGTCTAAAGGAAGGGTACAGAAGCCCTGCTCTCTAGTTTATAAAGCTGTTTCCCACTATACACATGTACTGGAGTTAACTAATTAAGGACGTGGTTGGCAGATGGTGGGAGCCAGTGTTTCACTCAGAGTGAAAGTTTACATACAAGCAAGAGAACGAAGCTAGAATGATTCATGTGGTGATGGGTTCAAGTTGAAGTGTTGAAGACGTCAGTATGAACTCATGATTAGCTTAATATAGACACAGATGGACACATATGCAAATATTTATAGTTGTGTGTATAGATGTGATTAGTATAAACATGTGTGTTTTCATGCTTTGTCACCTGAGGGACCCAGAAGCAAAGACACTCCAGAAAAACTCCAATAAAGGACGATTGTAAAAAATGCCTGAAGACTCCTCAAAACTGTCAAAGTCATCAAAAACAAAGACTATCTGGGAAATTGTCACAGTCTACAGGAAATTAAGTCTACAGGAAATTGTCTCAGTCTACAGTCTAGTGATTGCCCCATATGTTGTTACTATTACTATTTTAAACAAACTCAGCTCAGTCTTACTGGCACACCTTCCAGTGACATACTTATATGTAATTTCAACAGCAGACAAGTTGGGTTTTAAGTGAGACATGGAGCTGTTGATGCAAAATTCTGCAACATTTCTACATGTGTTGTGATAGCTTTTGTCCTGGACACTCTTTTCAAGAATGTTTTATAACAATAGTCCTGGCAGATTTCCTTTGTTTATTTTTCTGACCAGTATATTAAAGATAATGTCTTCTAGTGGGGCAGAATTAGGCAGTCTGCTCTTTAAAAGATTGGGAATTTACTAACCTTGCTTCCTCAGCTGTAGATACAAATGCGTTGCGTACACAGCAGCTGTTTAGGGATGCCCCCCCTCATAGGGCACATAGGAAATGATGAGAACGTGAAGCTTTTGCTTCCTGCTATGTATTGAGTGATAAAGTGAGTAATAAAGTGTCTGCCACTGATTAAGCAGGATCCTTTGTTCTGCAGTGTCTATGAAATGGTGATGGGCTAACCTGTTAGACTCTAACTAGGGTAAAAGTCCAGATCCTTCTCAGGTTTTGATGATGACATAGATTCTTTAGAGTATGAGAAAGACAAATACTACAGCAGTTTAAACAAGAAATAAGTTTATTTTTATCTCATTTAAATGTTCAAGGTGGTATGTTGAAACTCTCATAAATTCCTTGTGTTTCTACACTGGTATGGCCTGTGATGGTTTCAGGCATCTGGGTGTGTTCTACCACGTTGAGTCACCGTTCTTAGTGTAGTTGCTCATACTCATGGCTCCAAATGGCTTGCCACCCCATACTCATTACAAAGTGAAAGGGGTAAAGAGAAGAGGAGGGCAAACCCTTTTGATCAGCAGATGATCCTGGAAATTCTACAGATTATCTCCATTTACACCCGTTGGACAGAATTTAATCACATGACCATAAATTGCAAGGAAGGCTAGCTATAGATATAGATGAGCGTTCTATTAATATTGAAGAAGAGGCAAAGGCTTAGTTGTTATGAAATATAAGTTTAAGATCCACTAGACAATATCACAAAGACTATTTTGAGAAAAGATGTTTCAGAATAGATAGTGAAGGACATACAGGAAGTGAAGTGTTAGATGTGTCTAGGAAATTAATAGTGGTGCCAGAGGCACAATTTTTCCTATGACAGGCTAAGTTCTCCATCTTCTACTGTCATTTTTTGTTACCAACTAAAACAACGTGTTTTTTCCTGCTCTAAATCCTTACATTTGTATCTGGGATTTTAGAAGATGAGTGTGTGGAAGGGCAAAGACATATTATGGAAATTATACTGAATCCTCTGGAGACATAGTTAGAAGTAGTGTTTTTAAATTATATATTTACTTTTAAACATTAAGTGCCTGGTGAGAACTCTTCTATAAAACACAAATTTGAGATCCTTTGGGAATGGTATTCTTGGATTTCATATCCTCATGAGAATTCTTCATAATCTTTAGATATTTTCCTGCAGGGTACAGAAAGCATAAATACTCCATGGGATCAAGTGTTAATTTTTTAATGCACTAGTCTAAAAATCTGTAAAAATAAAAAATGGCTAATCAAACCTTTCACAAAGTTGCCATTTGTAGATAAGAAAAAATGATCATAGATTGTGGGTAGAGTAAGGTCCGTTCAGAGAGCAATGGAATATCAATGTGCTCTGTTCAGCATGATGATAAAAGAGTTAAGTATTGAAGTAGAGGTGATTTTGTCTGAATAAATCTGTGTATATATTCTTTTTTAAAAAGGTATTTGAGTTTTTAAGTGTTTTTAGTAGACTTCTTTAGGACTCAAAAAGATGAAAAGGATTGATATATCTAAAATTTAAAGATCATGTTTTCTGTTAGATATGTTTTAATCCACTTTTTTAAATCCTTAAAGTATTAACCTTATTTTTTCTAAACTTTTAAATTATAATTTATTGAAAATGGTGAAAGGAGAAAAATGAAATACAATGAAAATTTAGTATTGAAAAACTTTTCCATTTTTAAAGTTACATGGTATTTATAATATCTAACACAATTAAACATCACTGCCTTCATAGGCCTGACTTCTAATGGTTTGGTAATGTGAGTTTTCCTAAGGTTTTTATAGTTTGTGAGGGGGATAGTTTCCTAATGTTTTTATAGTTTGTGAGGGGGATAGTTAGTGTGCGTAATTGTTGAAGTTGGGCAAAAAAATAGTTTGACATGGTAAAATTCTGATGTAGGTGTTTTAGATATGTGCATTCCTACAAAAGTTGCCATTGAGTAATTTGTGTAAATGAAGAAAAAATTATGACAGATTGCTTCATAACTTTGTGAATGTAAAAGGAATGTCCACAAAAAATCATTTTTTCGCTCCTATATGCCGATAGTATTAATATGATTTGATAGCAGATCTCATCTCTTTACCTTAGAATCCTCCTGCAAACTCCTCAAAGTATAACTGGAAACAACTTTGATTTGTCCTCATATGTTTATTTTTATTTATGTATATGCCTCTTTAATAATAATGTATGTTTTAGAGGTTGGAAATAATTATTTTATATCCTCAAGACAGAAAACATTGTCTTATCTAGGGCACATCACCAAATCTTAATCATTTTATGTGTTTGCTGATGACGATACTGTAGAAGGAAAATTTCCTTAGAGATATCAGTAATCATTTTTTTTAAAGAAATACACTGTATCTGGCCTATAAGTATTTGTACAAAATGCTGTACTTTTAAGAGAACAACTTTGGAAAATACTCTCTTTCAAACTTAATCCTGATCTCCAATTTGGTAGCTGTACAAACCTGAATAACACGACTGTCTCAATATATGCTGGGTGTTGAGACTAGTATTCTAGAGTCAGTATTTCTTTAATTACGTGCTAGTCAAACATTCTAATATCCTTGTGGTAGGGAAGTATATGCCTCCTAAAATTTGTGTCACCACTACTCTGAGATTCGTTATGTGTTGAAATTTATCAGACACTTACCCTCCTCTCTTTTAAGACATGCCGGTTTCAAAATAGTTTGTGTTTTCAGTCTGTAATTTACACAAAGAATAAAATGGTAAGTACAGGAATAGAAGCAGATGGAAAGAAATTTCATTTTAAACATTTTCCCCCTAGAATTTTGATTTACTAATTTTTACTTATTAAGTTGCATAGCTTTACTCACTAATTTACATACTTTTATTTCTTTTACTTATTAATTTTCCCATTTTTTCTATTCTTTTAATTTTTTCCTCACACTCACTATCCAATTCCTAAAAACCCCTTCATCCCTTTCTGGGTTACCATAAGGCTTTGACTTTATTTTTCTCTTCTCTTTCCCTCTCACAACTCATACGATTTCCTGAACCATTTTATATATTTCTATCTGCTTCTCTATCCTTTACTCTCTATTTTCATTTTATTTCTTCAGAATCCTAACATACATAGGAAAACTGCAGTTTCTTGTTACAGAGACCGAAACTGCCAAGCTAATGCTGCTGATTTTGCTTCAGGGTACAAAGAAGGAAGGAATGTCCCTCTAATTCATTCACATAAAAACAATGAACAATTATATCATTATATAGGTTATTTTGTGGTAGAATTGCAAACTAAAGACTGAATTCTCTGTCCAGATATTCTGGAAATGCAAATTATGGTTCTTCCTGGCAGAACCATCTTTAAAACATCAATGACATTGTGTTACTCTATCTGAAACATCGCTTTACTAACTTTACCTTAAACATTAGTTAGCACTGTGACTTTTCCATCGAGATTGTCGTTTTCTCTCCTTCATTTTCCCTTTTTTTTTTTTCTATTTAGAACTGGAGAAGGAGAGGCCAGTAATGGGAAACCACACAAAAGTGACCGTGTTTATCCTAGCAGGTTTGACTGATGACCCACAATTGAAAGTTGTATCATTTATCTTCCTGCTTCTCACCTACTTGCTAAGCATCACTGGCAACTTAACCATCATCACACTCACCCTGGTGGACACTCACCTCAAGACCCCCATGTATTTTTTCCTTCGGAATTTTTCCTTCTTAGAAATTTCCTATACTACTACATGCATTCCTAAATTGCTGGCTATTATGGCAACTGGGGACAAAACCATTTCCTATAACAGTTGTGTTGCTCAAGTGTTTTTTGCCTTCCTTCTTGGAGCATCAGAATTTTACCTGCTGGCAGCTATGTCCTACGACCGCTATGTTGCCCTCTGTAAGCCCCTGCATTACACCACTATCATGAACACCAAGATCTGCATACAGCTCGTCCTCAGTTGTTGGTTTGCTGGTTTTTTGTCATCTTTCCACCACTCATCTTAGGCCTAGACCTTGACTTCTGCACCTCCATCATTGTCGATCATTTCTACTGTGACACTAATCCCCTCCTGCAAATCTCCTGCTCAGGCACACAGCTCATCGAGATGATGGCATTCGTCTCAGCTGTGGTAACACTCGTGGTCACGTTGGTAATGGTGATAATATCTTATACCTATATTGCCTTGACCATTCTAAGAATCCCTTCAACTAGTCAGAGGAGAAAGGCTTTTTCAACATGTTCTTCTCACATGATTGTGATATCCCTTTCTTACGGCAGCTGCATCTTCATGTATGTTAAACCATCCGTCAAACAAAGAATATCTCTTTCCAAGGGAATTGCGGTGCTCAATACTTCCATTGCTCCACTTCTGAATCCTTTCATCTACACCTTACGGAACCAACAAGTGAAAAAAGCATTTATGAATACGGTGCACAGGGTTGTTCCTTTCTCAAATAAATGAATGTCCTATTGCATTATATAGAGAGGAAAGGAACAAAGGAGTCTCAGATAACACCGGTGTATCGAATAGTAGTTGTTTAGTTTCTATCAGAGAATTTTTAACATTTACGAGTATTTCAATTACAGATGAAAACCTTTGTTGGCTTACCGGTTTATTTTAAAAAACTAATAATGAAATACAATGTTTATTTGATGTTCTCATACTCAAAAATCTACCTCAATAAATTGGGATACTTCTGATGCTAATTGGATACTGCATGTAAATAACTGTTAAATACGGAGAACGATGCTTGCTCAATGTATTTATTCTTTCCAAATCATCATAGACATAGCTATACACATATATAGCTGTGTCTCCTACCAGTGAATCTAAAATGTAAAGTAAACTAAACACTTTCTTACAGAATTTCAAACTTTAGGTCAGCATTTGGTATTTCAGGAACTCAAACCAATTTCTGTGTTGTGACCAGAATTTAAAAATATTAATATAATAAAAAATGTTTTCACATACACACGTTTCATGATATTTTTTCCAGAAATGTGGTACATCAGGTTATAACTTCTTTTTCATTTCTTTTTTATTTTAACTATGGATATAGATTTGAAGAAAATACATTAGAAATTACTGTCTAAAAGAGCAGAATGAAATACAGCTAGGAAGGAAAATACTTAAGTATATAATTGACTGAACAATTATATAGGTTGTGCACAATTTGTTAATGAACTGGATCTTAAAAGATATTAGAGTCATGAATATGTTTCAAGAGTAATGGTTATTTAAATAATTGATTATGTTTTTTCCTTGATCATTTATGTGTATACTTTGCCCACTTTGAGAAAATAGATCTAATAATCCTGGAGCACTATCTAACTTTTAGAAATTTTAAGAGCACAGAAAGCGAAAAAAAAAATACATATAACATGTTGAGACAACCTAATAAAAGTAAAACCTACGGCTCTCTCAATATTTATTTTCACTTTTATTGTGTTATGTGCCAATCAGGATAAGTTTCCTTAAAACATACTATCTAAGTTAAACCATTAATTTGTCTTTGAGCTATACCGAAATGCTTTATTTGTATCGTTTTAAATGTCTGTCATCTACTAGTCATTTGCCATAAAGGATGTTCTGTGACTCTTAGGAACAGTCCAGCACTGCTAAACCAAGACTTTCCCATTCCTACTTCTTCCCACTCCCAGGCAGATTAAAGTTACATCATCTGTCTTCTCTTGTACTTCAGTAAGTCTACGACATATCACCTCACATTATATCTAATAGAATCACTCCTTTTGGCCTCTGAATTCTGAATCCCTGGGTAATTTAATAGTGCTGTCATTTTTTGAAATTGGATCTTGAACAGTTAACATAGCTTCTTAAAAACAGGTAAAACATATCTTAAGAGAGCTTCCACCAGAATCGCTGAAATAATTTACCCTGAAATGCTTTCAGCTTTTCTTATCTAGTGAGGGAAGCTGACCAACAAATATGATATAAAAATAAGATTTCTATTTTGTCAACTACTCACTAAATTACAGGAACTGTTGGTGTTTAAATGTAATTCTGGAAACAATAGTGTGATACAATAATTATTATTAGCATTCTTCATAGGAGCAACAGATAGCTCAGTAAGGATAAGACCATTTCGATAGACACAGAACTAAAAACTAGAATTGTGAAAATGCAAAGTCAGGAATGCTTAGTTTTCATTACTCCTATTGAGGAGCAATGAATTATGTAATGATTAGTAAAAGATTACATAGTAGTAATAATTAGAAGTAATGATTAGTAAAAGAGGAGGACAATAATACGTGGATATGGATCAAGAGAAATGGAGAAATAGATCAAATTAATGTTCTTCTTAACAGGTGCTTAAATTGGGACCTTAGAGAAAGCGGCTAAATAAGTACGTCATAGAAATGCTCAGTATAAAGTATTGGTAAGAGAACATGAAAGAGTTAAATAATAATGTAAAAATAATATGGGTAATTACAAAACTCAACAATTATAACTTCCAGGATAATTCTGTTAGGACCTATTAAAAACACGTGTTTGGGTAAATCTGGGCAATTTGTAAATGGTAAAATAAATATTTGAGTGTAAAGAAAATGTGGAACTCAAAGAGTTAAAAGTAATGAAGATGTTTGCAAAAATAATAAAGTGAGGATCATAAGAAACTATTGAAGACCACTACCCCCTCAGGAATGCGGCAGCATAATAATTGCAACAAATACCTAACTCTGGTTATGAAAATCACACAGATATGCAGATCAACTTTGTATGGTTTTTTACAATGATAAATGAGTTGAAGGAATCATAAATTATAAATGATACACGTCCATTTATGTATCATTAAGGAAGAAGAAATTAAGGAAAACCTTTTTGATTTATTTTTTATTTAGCTTTCTTATAGTTACATTTCTTTCCATATATCGCATAGATTTAGGAAAGCATCAACGTATTTCTTCAACTTAATATCAATGGTAAAAAAGAAGGTAGATTGATACTTTTAGCAAAAAGTAGGATAATGATAAATAATAATAAACAAATGAGGTTTTTTATTTGAATAAAAGTATAGAATAATATTCAAGGGTTATAATTTAAATTCAGGTAATGGATGAAAAATGAAGTGTGGAAAGTATAACATTGGTAGACACAACACGGCCTTAAAAGTGTATAGTTGAGGGGAAGCTTTTGGAACACAGGTTATAGCTGACACTGACATTTAGAACATTCTTCAATCATTTTTTCTTTAATATCAATAGAAAATGCAATTACTGTGTCTTACATGCCCTGGCTCTAAAATATTCTTATAATAATGTGTCAAATTGGAAACAATCAGGTAAAGTCCATTTTGACAAACAGGAATTATACAAGTTCAGAAAAAGGGAATATCTCTCAGTATCTGATGATCCCTAAGCTGATCTATTATTTGACTTTAGCTATCACATGACATTTTATGTAGGAAAAAAATACTTGTTAGTGTGTGTGATTCTTCAAAAGTGTCTTTCTTTGGTTGTCATCATTTTAAAAAATGAAAAATGAAACTCTGTTATTACTAATTTAATCATCTCTGCTGTGTAGTTTTGATAACATTCATGAAAAGGAATAAGAATGAATCAATGGAGATTGAGTTCATTAGACTTGGACTTACAGATGAAACTTTGCTGCAAATTTATTTTCCTGTTTCTATTTCTCAAGTATAATGTTGAGCATGATGGGGAACTTATCCTCCTTAACTTTGTGAATCTCTGCCTAAAGATTATAATGCATTTCTTCCTCCAAAATTTCTCTTTCTTGGAAATCTCATTCACAATGGTCTATATTCCTAATTTCCTGATAACTGCCAGGACCAAAGACTAAATTTCCTAGAGCGTTGGTGCAATGTAATTTTTTTCCCATCTTTTTGGGAACTACAGAATTTTAAGTTCCTATATCCTGTGACAACTCTGTTGTTGTCTGCAAACCATTCCTCTGATGGATAAGGCAGTGTTGGTCAATCCATGCTCAAACTTTGGTAGTTTTTGTAGTCAACTCTCAATGGTGCTTATCATAGCTCATGTAATTGACTATATTTGTTTCCTGCAGAGGCCTCTAAGTTCCTCAAGAGGAGCCTACATCTTACACATTTCTACATTCTCATCATTTAAACCACTGCCTGGAAAGGAATAAATTAACTAATGAATTAATGAATGGCAAGAGATAAGAACAGGGTTAATATATTCACTGATAAAATATGATTCACATGTGGCATTTGATGGAGATTAATATTATTCAACTGATGTTGCTGTTTAATGAATTGTAAGATCAGAGGCTGCTTTTGTTTTCAGCAACAACTGAGACGAGGCTATAGGAGATAAATTTATGTAGTACAGTAAGGGGAACTCCTTGGTTTGCTGGTTATAACTCAAGCTAAGAATTTAAAGCCACCAGCTTGTCGTTGTCTTTCTTTAGATCCTCAGTGTGGTGAGAAATAGCCTCCCTGCCTCATAGCACTTGTGGTGATTGTATTTCACATGCTTACCATATTGCTCTGTATCCCCTTCATTCAGTCAAGAAAGAGCAGCCTTTAATGCAAGTTTCTTTCCAAGTGATGTTCTAAGTAACTCTGTCAGTACTTGAAGC
The DNA here is from genome assembly GCF_021613505.1 of Equus quagga. Taxonomy (NCBI): domain Eukaryota; kingdom Metazoa; phylum Chordata; class Mammalia; order Perissodactyla; family Equidae; genus Equus; species Equus quagga. The sequence goes on along the minus strand of NC_060267.1, from coordinate 13,117,276 downwards.
CATGGACTTCCAATATCCCACCTTCTTATGGTCACAGCATTGTCTTCAGACACCCAAAGATCAGATAACTAATCCCCAAATCCCCTCTTTAAGGGTCTATTTCATGTAACCATCTGTGCAGTCGTGACCACTGGGTGGCATTCTCCAGGATATTTCTACATATCTTGTATTAGATCTGATTTTGTATTATTTTTGCAAAGATGTTTTTATATCATTCAGTCTTGGAAGATAGAGATCATCTCAGCACAGAAGGCAGATGTGCTGATTGTTTATCCTGATCAGTATTGTGAAATAACATCTCCCAATGTGACAAGGTTAGACAGATTTTCTAGCAGCCTCTTTAAAATTTTGTTAGTGTCCTAAGCTTAGGGTATTGTCACCAATTGCGTATACAGCATCCATGTGGGCCCTCTTGACATTGTGCCTCCTGGGGATTAGGAGGCAAGTGGAACTGAGCGAACATGAAGCTCATACAACCTCCTATGCCGTAATAAGACTTATTGTCCTGAGTCAGGGGTCTTGTGCTTTCTGCTAGAATTATGAAACTGTGGCTGACTATCTTATTGTAGCCCTCCCAGTAACTGACAGTTTTGTTCCAAGGACAAGATTAGGGATGTGAGACTCCTCATATTCAGTTGTGGATACTCTTGTCCAGTGGTGAGTGACGGGAAAGAGTCCTCCACTGTCACACCAGTTAATGAGGCTGAGGGCCAGGAGGTAGGTTTGAAACTAGCCACCTGAGCAGTGCTTTTGGTTGTTGCTCACACCTCTAGGTGGAAGGAGGAAGGGTCAAGGATGCCTCAAACCTGGCTTTGGAATTAATGCTATATTGGAAGTTTGTTCGATTGTCCCCAAGCAGATATCTGGCTTCTTGTAATGAAAAGTAAATGTGCCAGTGACTTCCAGTTTTAGCTCCAATATCTGAAGTACTTGGAAGTTGTCACTCCCAATTTTATGACAAGAAAAAGTGAGACGAGTGAAAAGTAATGACTTTTCTCAGATGCATTAGAGAACTAAGGATGGAGGGAGAAACTGCTACGCTGAAATCTGGGCAGGGTTGCACGCAGGGTGTCAGATTTAAGATATGCTTACTTGGAACAGAAGCCCCTGGAGCCAAAAACTAGTAGAAACATTTAAATGCTAATTTTGATCAATTGCTGGAGCCTGAGTTGCATGGGAATGAAGGTGAAAAAGTCCTAGCGGCCACAATCTTAAGGAAGTGCCAACATTTTTATGAGCTTTACTTCAAAGAATCCTACCAGGTTCTGATGGTGAATATTTGAGAAATACCATTTGTGACTCTGGCAAGGGAAGAGAAGAGTAATCACTGTGAAATACACCTGGAGTTTTCTCCATAGCAAAGGCCCATTCTCCGGGAGAAAGTATTTGTCTGTGCCTAAATCACCTGAATGAAGGGGATCTTCTTGCTCTAACTCCTATTAACCTTCCTGTCTCACATAAGAGGAGGAAAAAAACAATCAACACGTATCATGCCTTTAAGGAAAGAGATTGGGGATGCTGCAGCCAGGGAAGAGAGTAGAGGCCAGTGAGGAAAAAAGCTATCTGACTGGAGAAACACTTGTGAAGATCACAGCCCAGGGACAAAGGCACCCTAGAAAGCTGAGATTTAGTTGGAAGATTGTAGAATTTTCTGACTGCCCTGCATGTTCTCACCAGACCAACAGGTATCCAGTGTAATAATAGTGATTACAGTTGAAAGAGCTGTAAGAGGCAAGCTTCTTCCAGTGGAGGAATTCTTTGGAAAGTCAAAGTCAAGAGGGGAAAGAAAAATAAGGACACTAGAGGAAATAGAACCTTCTTGTACCTATTGCTACAGAAAATATTAAACACAGTCCAACTCCTAGAGAAATTAACATAAATCCTAATACTAAAGACCCATTTACCTCCACTCCATTTATGTGACACAGTATGTCCAGCTTTCAACAAAAATTACAAGCATGACACAAGCAAGGAAAAGCAGTCTGGAATGTGAAAGTAATGGTCAAAACCAAACTCAGAAGGGACACAGAAGTTGGCATTATCAGGTAGAGAATTTGAGAAAACTATGGTTCTTAATGTTAGGATTTCTAAATGAAAACGTATGCAGTATTCAAGAATATATAGGTAATTTAAGCAGAGAGATGGAAACTCTAAAAAGAATCAAAGGTAATGATAGAAATAAAAAATCATTCTATAGAAATAAAAAACGCCGTTGATGCACCGATGATCAGTCAGCTGGACATGTTTGATGAAGGAATCAGTGCACACGTAGGTAGGTTAACATCAACTTTCCAAACTAAAAACACCAAAATGCAAAGATTAAAAACAAAAAAAAGGACAAAAGAAGATCCAACAACTGCCAGTCGATTTACAAAGTAAAACATGCACGCAATTGGACGACTGATGGAAGACAAGAGAGAGAATAGAAGAAAAAAATATTTGAAGTAATAATGGTTGAGAAATTTCACAGACAACGAGTTTGCAGCAGAGAGAAGGTTTAATCACAAAGCAGCCAAATGAGGAAATGGGAGAATGAATCTCAAACTCCCCTCCCTGAAAATGGGACTCAGGGATATTTACAGAGTAGGGGGGCAAGATGGTCTGAAATGTGGAGATAGATGATTGGAGGTGAGCAGAGGTGAGGTAATTGATGATCTGCGCAAGCAAAGTCAGAATTCATGTCTCTTCATAGGACATATGTTCACAAAGTGGTGGCATTAGCATGATTTGAGGGTGAAATTTTTACCCTCTTGACATCAAAATGTCATTTATTGGACATCTGTGTGGGCCCAGTTGATGGGTTGGTGGTCTCAATTGACTTGAAGTTGACAGGGGGGTCTAATTCCTGAAAAATAGCTGAAACACCCATTACCGTGTTGACCCAGGCTCCACAGAAATTTTATGTAAAGAAACCTAGTGAGAGACAGATAGCATATTGCCTAAACTGCACAGTTAACAAGGGGCAGGGAACAACTAAAAGTTATAATCAGTAATTGCAAAAAGGAAAAGAAAACTTCAGTCACTAGCTACTTAATTATCAATGGCTGTTTGCCAATTTCAAAACTCTTCCGTGAATTCACTGTATTTCTATCCTAGTATGACCTGCAATGCTGTGAGGAACCCACAGGTGTTCTAGCTTGTTGATTCACCATTCCTAGTGTAACTGTTCATACTCATGGCTCTAAATGGCTTGCCATCACATCTGCACTGCAAAGTAAGAAAGGTGAAGAGGGAGAGGAGGGCAAATCGTTTTATCAAGGCGTAATCCTGGACATTTCACAGATTATCTCCATTTACCTTCTTTGGACAGAATTTAGTCACATGGCCACCACAAGTTGCAAGAAAGGCTAGCTATATACACAGATAAATGTTCTCTTGATGTTGAAGAAGTGGAGAATGCTTAGTTATCATGAAATATCAGTTTAAGATCCACTAGACAACATCACAAAGACTGTTTGGAGAAAACATAGCTTTCAGAATAGAAAGTAAAGGACACATAAGACATGAAGTATTCTGTGTGTCTGGGAAAGTAATAGTGGTGCAGTTAGTTAGAGGTACAATTTATTCTGTTCAGTCTAAGCTCTCTGTTGTGTTGTCACTTTTTAATATCACTTAAAATAACCTCTTTTTTGCTCTGCTTCCAGATTCTTATCTACATATCTGGGATTTCAAAACACGACTGTGTAAGAGAGCAAAGACCTAGTGGAGAAATCTAGACTGAATTCTCTGAAGACCAAGATAAAAGTAGGGTTTTTTTTAAATTATATTTTTATTTTTTAAAATATTTAGTGTGTGGGGAGGACTCTTGTTTAACACACAAATCTGTGATCCTTTGGGAATGCTATTCCCGGATCTCCGAATTCTTCACAGTCTTTAGACATCTTCCTTCAGGGCACAGAAAGCACAAATACTCCGTGGGATCAAATGTTAATTTTATATGACATTGTGGGTAATACTTAGAAAAGTACTCAAAATATAGATAAGTTAATTGTAGTAATGGGGAAATTTACTAACTAGCCAAAAATCTGCCAAATGAAACTAGCTAATCAAACCATTTACAAGGTTGCCATTTATAGATAGGGAAAAACGATCTTAGATTGGGGGTGGAGTGAGATCCATTCAGAGAGCAATGGAATACCAGTGTGCTCTGTTCAGCATGGTGATAAAAGAATTTAATAATGAAAGAGAGATGATCTTGTCCGAATAAATCTGTGTATATATCTTCTTTTAAAAAGGTGTTTGAGTTCTTAAGTGTTTTTGGTAGACCTGCTCTAGGACTCAAAAAGAAGAAAAGAATTGGTATGTCTCAAATTTAAAGTTCATATTTTCTGTTAGATATATTTTAATCCACTTTTGTTCTATTTTAACCATTAAAGTACTAACTTTATTTTTTAACCTTTTAAATTATGAGTTAGGGAAAATGGTGAAAGAAAATGAAAAACAATAAAAATTTAGTATTTGAAAACTACTTTTTTGAAAGTTATATGATATTTTCAATATCTAATACAACTAAACATCATTGCATTCATAGGCCTGACTTCTAATGGTTTGCTAACATGAATTTTGTTAATGTTTTTATACTGTGTGGTGAAGATAATTATTGTGTTTGTTGCAGTTGGACAAAGAAATAATTTGAGAGGGTATAATTCTGATGTAAGTGTTGTAGATATATGCGTTCTTACATTTTTTGCCATTGAGTAATTTGTATAAATGAAGAAAAATTATAACAGAAAGCTTCATAATTATGTAAACGTTAAAAGAATGTCTACGAAGAATGTCATTTCTTTCCACTCATAATACTTTCATTATTAACATGAATTTGATAGGATATCTCATTTGCTTATCTAAGAATCCTCCTTAAATTCTTCTAGGTATAACTGGAAACAACTTTGATTTGCCCTTATATGTTTATTTTTATTTATGTATACACCTCTTTAATAATAAAGTATGTTTCAGAGGTTGGAAATAATTATTTTATATCCTCAAGACAGAAAATATTGTCTTATCTAGGGACCATCACCAAACCTTAATCATTTTATGTGTTTGCTGATGAGGATAATGAAGACGGAAAATTTCCTTGGAGATATGAGTAATTATTTTTTTTTAAGAAGTACACTATATTTGGCCTATGATTATCTGTACAAAATGTTGTAATTTTAGGAGGACAACTTTGGAAAATACTCTCTTTCAAACTTAGTCCTGATCTCCAATTTGCTAGCTGGGCAAACCTAAATAACACGACTGTCTTAATATATGCTCAGTATTGAGAATAGAATTCTAGAGTCAGTATTTCTTCAATTTTGTGCTAGCCAAAGGTTTGAATATCCTTATGACAGGGAAGGATATAGCTCCTAAAATTTGTGTCAACACTGTGCTGTGATTTATCATGTGTTGAAGTCTACCAAACACTCACTTCTCATCTCTTTTAGGCCACGCTGATCTCAAAATTGTTCACGTTTTCAGTCTGCACTTTAGACAGAATAAAATGAGTACAAAGAACGAAGAAGATAGAGAAATTTCATTGGTAATGTTTTCTCTTTATAATTTTTACTTCCAAATTTTTACATGTTACATAGTTTTACTTGGTAATTTACTTATTTTTAAATTCAAAAATTTTACTTATGTAAATATTTTAAAATTCAACTTTTTACTAATTTACATATTTTTAATCTTCTTTTAATTTTTTCCTCAAACTCACTACCCTATCTCTAAAACACCCTTCTTAGTTCTCAAGATTTCCATATAGGTTTGTCTTTATCTTTCTCTTCTCTTTTCTTCTCCCACCTCATTCAATTTCATGAACCCAATGTATATATTTCCCTTAGCTTCTACCTCCCTTTATCTTACTTTTCTCTTTTCTTTACATGGACCGTTTTCAAAACCATAACCTTCAGAGGAAAACTGCTGTTTCTTGCCACACACACCGATGTTACCAGACTGTTCCTGCTCATTTTGTTTTGGGGAACAAAATGTGACGGGTGTGGGTGGTAACAGAAATTGAGGGAATGGAAATACTTATAAGAACAGAAAATAAAATTATTCCAAATACCTCATATTCACTTATGTGAAATTGGATCTCATTAGCCGTGAAAGTAAAACACACAAGAATCAGGCATTTGAGTTTGCTTAGCTGAGTAAAGTGGTAAAGTTATACAGCCCTGTGTATTGATTATGGCTACATTTGTGTGTGTGTGTGTCTGTTAAATGCAAAACATGGGCTGATGTACTTGTTATTATAGGTGTCACTGTTTCCAGTGTGCAAGCTTGTTTAAACGAACAGGAAATGGCATCCATCCCAATTCATGCATATTATCAAGAACAAAGAAACATTTTTCTATGCTTTAAAAGATCCTCTAATTGGCTTCTAATGTATTCACACAAAAACAATCAACAATTACTATCAATATATAGGTTATTCTCCGGTGTAATTGCAAACTATGGATTGAATTCTCTGTCCAGATACTCTGGCAATGCAAACTATATTTCTTCCCGGCATAATCATCTTTAAAACGTCAATGAGCATTGTGTTACTCTACATGAAACATCACTTTGTGAACTTCACCTTAAACACGAGTTGCCACTGTTATTTTTCCATTGGAATTACCATTTTTTTCTCTCTCTTTTTTTTTTTTTTTCTATTTAGACCTGGAAAAGTAGAGGACGGTAATGGGAAACCATACAAAATTGACCGTGTTTATCCTAGCAGGTTTGACTGATGACCCACAATTGAAAGTTGTATTATTTATCTTCCTGCTTCTCACCTACTTGCTAAGCATCACTGGCAACTTAACCATCATCACACTCACCCTGGTGGACACTCACCTCAAGACCCCCATGTATTTTTTCCTTCGGAATTTTTCCTTCTTAGAAATTTCCTATACTACTACATGCATTCCTAAATTGCTGGCTATTATGGCAACTGGGGACAAAACCATTTCCTATAACAGCTGTGCAGCTCAAGTGTTTTTTGCCTTCCCTCTTGGAGCATCAGAATTTTACCTGCTGGCAGCTATGTCCTATGATCGCTATGTTGCCATCTGTAAGCCCCTGCATTACACCACCATCATGAACACTAAGATCTGCATACAGCTTGTCCTCAGTTGTTGGCTTGCTGGGTTTTTTATCGTCTTTCCACCACTCATCTTAGGCCTAGACCTTGACTTCTGTGCCTCCAACATTTTTGATCATTTCTACTGTAACACTACTCTCCTCATGCATATCTCCTGCTCAGACACACAGCCTCTGGAGATGATGGGATTCATCTCAGCTGTAGTGACGCTCGCGGTCACATTGGTAATGGTGATAATATCTTATACCTATATTGCCTTGACCATTCTAAGAATCTCTTCAACTAGTAAGAGGAGAAAAGCTTTTTCAACATGTTCTTCTCACATGATTGTGATATCCCTTTCTTATGGCAGCTGCATCTTCATGTATGTTAAACCATCAGTCAAACAAAGAATATCTTTTCCCAAGGGAATTGCGATGCTCAATACCTCCATTGCTCCACTTCTGAATCCTTTCATCTATACCTTACAGAACCAACAAGTGAAAAAAGCCTTCATGAATATGGTGCACAGGGTTGTTTCTTTCCCAAACATTATATAGAGAGGAAATGAACAAAGGAGACTCAAATAATACCTGTAGATACAATAGTAGCCTCAATACATCTTTTCCTCATTTCCCCCTTTCTTTTCTTTGATATTCGTCTTTATTTCGTTTCAAGCTTTATTTTCACAAAAATTTTTGTTTTAAAGATGTCAATTCTTTAATAGAGACTTTTTCTCATCGCTTCCTCTGCCACTGGTTATATGGTAGAATTTAAATATTTAGTCCGTTTCATTTGTCTTTCAATTCTAGAAGTCAAGACTATAAAATATTATTTCATTTGGAATTATATTTTATGTAGCATATGATGCAAGTTTTATTACTATTCTTTATTTGTGATCAGGTACAATCTACTTAAAACTAATATTCATTTATATTCTTTGTAATACTACCAACTTATTGGTGCACATTCTATGTAAAAAGATTAAAAATAAACTGTAACAAAGATTAGCCATAGTGTTGATGCTTATCTTTGAAAATGTTTATTTTAAAAAAATTGTTGTTTTAAAGTACATTCTATAGAAACTCGTTATTTGTAAGAAAGCATATTTGAAAAATTCTATCTAAAGGAGCAAATAAAAGATAGGCAGGAATAAAACTACATGTAGTATATAAGTGACTAGACAATTATGTAGGCTTATGCAGAATACACAGAATGAACTAGATCTTAAAAGATATTTGTCATGAAAGTGACTTCAGGAAAAATCACTAAACAAATTATTACATTTTTCCCTGATAATTTAGGTATAATTTTTATCCATTATCTAACTTTTAGAAATTTTAAGAGCAAAAACAATAAAATATATATACACACACATATATATAACATTTGAGACAATCTAATAAAAATAAAAGCTAAGGCTTTATCAATATTCTGATTAATTTTGATTCTGTTATGTGCCAACAGGAAGAATTTACTTAAAACACAGTCCAAATTAACCCATTAATTTATCATTGAGCTATTCTGTAATGCTTTATTCATATATTTTTAAATATCTCTCATCTACTCTTTATTTACCATAGAAGATGTTCTTTGACTCTTAGTAAGGATCTATCACTTCTAAACTAAGACTTCCCCATTCCCACTCCCAGGCAGTTTAAAGTTACATCATCTTTTTTCTCTGTTATTTCCGTTTGACTATGACGTATCATTCATATTGTATCTATTAAAACAGATATCATTGGCCTCTGAATCGTGAATCCCAAATCCCCAGCTAGTTTACTACTGTTGTTTCTTGCTTTCGATTTTGTTTAAATTGGGTATTTAATAAGTAACACAACTATTTAGATACAGGTACAGCTTATTTCTTGAGAAAGCTTCCACCTGAAATGCTGAAATGCTTTCCCCTTCTCTGCTCTAGTGAGGTCAGCTAAACAAAAAATATAATATTAAAATAAGATCTATATTTTATTGACTACTCACTAAATTACAGGCAGTGAGGGGTGTTTTATACAATGTGTGTAATTATGGAAACAACAGTATAATATACTTATTATTAGCATTATACATAGGTGCAAAAGATAACTCAGTGAGGCTAAGATCATTTTGAAAGATATAAAGCTAACAAGAATAATGCAAATTTAAACTCAAGAAGGCTTGGTTTTCATTACTCCAATTGAAGATCTTGACGTCTTTGAACTTTTGTTTTAAGCCTGTTCTCCAGACATTCCTGAGTTGTCTGGTAGAGGATATTTCTTTTCTTTACATGTTGAGCACTCTGAATGAAAACTAAAAGAGTATTTGTAGTATGACTTTTACCCTACTTGCTATTATCCTTACGTAAAGCTCCCACTCTCTTGGGCTTTCTAATATCTTCTTGTCTCAAAACTAATAAGCTGTCCTGAGCCCTCTAAGTACTCAATCAAATATGACCTTTCCTAAGAATATTGTCTGTGTTTCAAGACAGAGTTAGTCACTCATTTCTCTGGGCAACTTCATCTTTAATACATTATTTTTCGAGTAACACAATGGCATCTATCCTAATTTACTGATTGATTTGCCCATAAATTTAGCCATTTTGAATAAATTTTTCTAAAATGAATTCTAATAGATATATACTTCTCCACCTGTTTATAGTCACAGTGTTACTTTTGGTCATTCATCAAATTAATCTTCCAGAATTTAAATAAAATGCCCATGATTGAAACACTCTTATGTGTTATTTGAAAGATATCTATGGAAACTTCCATGCTTTGTCTCATGAAACATCTCAACTTTTGGTCCATTAAACAGTAACATAAAATCTGTTCTCCTTCAAATAGAATTTTTATTTGAAAAATTTTTTATTATAAATACATCAATATTTTTATTAAGTTGAAAAATAATTGAAGGTTAAATCATCTTGGCATTAACTATGATCAGAGTCTCTATAATGTACAGATAATTCTCTCATAAAAATAAGTTCTAGGGAGAAATGTTTTTCTTTACTGAATATCTCAAATGTAATTTCCTAACTTTTAGAATATATTTCTCATCTTTAGTGCTGTCTTTTTCCCAATATGGCATATTCAGTGTTCCATGTGAGATAAGACAGATGCCAGCCCCTCAAGGAACAGACTGAAAAGCTGAGCATGTTCGGTGTTAGCCACACTCTCCCCTGCGCCCCATCCCCCACCCAGGGAAGAGTCATGACCTATTTGTACTGGCCTGTGCCAGCTTGATGGAGGGGCTAAAATGGGTATGATGAAATTTCTCTTCTTACCCATCGCAGTGTGGTTGATCTCAAATTTGTGTTTGTCTAGGGGGTAGAGCAAGTTCTTAACTGACTTCTGGGTTTCTTATAAAGGCATTTTTAAATTTATATAGCTATTAAATCTGTTTTTTTGTGAAGGAACAAGTGCTAGGTTTCCTATTCCAGCATCTTGGTGGATCACGTTCTGATTATTGTTTTGAGGACTCTTTATATAGTGTCAATACGTGTCCTTTAACAGATAGACAATTTGCAAATATATTCTCCCAATTTGTAATTTGCATTTAATTATAATAACAGTGTCTTTCAAAAGCAGTTTTTTTTAATGTTGATGAAGTGTCATTAATAATTTTTTTAAGCGGATCCTCCCTTTGATGTCATAGCTGAGTAAGGTTTGCCTAACCCAAGTTCACAAAGAATTTCCCTTATGTTTTCTTTTAGAAGTTCTGTAGTTTTAAGTTTTACATTCACGCCCAGGATCGATTTTTATTTCATTTTTATTTAGCTTGAGGCACCCATTGAAATAAATTTTATGGCGTATGGATATTCAATTGATTTTGCATTATTTGCTAAAAAGGCTGTCCTATATTCTCTGAATCACCCAAGCAGAGTTTTATGAGACAGAAAACAATAACAAAAAGCAATGGGGATGGGGCCAGCCCAGTTGCCTAGTGGTTAAGTTCAGCAGGCTCCACTTTGGTGGCCTGGGCCTGGTTCCCTGGTGTGGACCTATACCACTCATTTGTCAGTGGCCATGCTGTAGTGGTGGCTCACATACAAAAACAGTAGGATTGGCCGTGGATGTTAGTGTAGGGTGAATCTTCCTCAGCCAAAAAAAAGAAGACAAAAGCTAATTCTTTAGGAGAAAAATATAACTGATATCTCTAATTAGAATGATCAGGGGAAAATATGAATGCTAATTTTAGAATTGAGAAAGATGAAATTCCTGATTTTAGATTTGAGAAAAATCACATCATTACACAACCTACAAATTTTAAAATAATAATAAGAACATATTATGACAACTTTATGCCAAAAAATAGGTAATTTATGTGAAATGAACAAAATCCTTACAAAACACAAACTGCCAAAGACTGTCCAATGAAGACATACATAAGCTGAATCACCCTATAGGAATTAAAGTAATTGTCTTGTAGTTAACAACCTTCCCACAGGAAAAAAAATTAGGTGCAGATTTGGTGAATTCTACCAAAAATTTTTTAAAATACCAATTTGCATACATTCTTCCAAAAATTTGAACAGAAAGAGAACATTTCCAATTCATTCTTAAGCTGGCATTACCATAGTACCAAAACCAGACAAAAATATTAAAAGAAAATAAAACTACAGAAAATAGGGTTCATGAAGACAGGCATAGAAATTTTTTAAAACTATACCAAATTGTATCCAACAATATAAAAATGATAATACATCACGACTGAGGGAGGTTTATCTCAGGAGTGCATGCTGGTTTAACATTAGAAAAAACATTGATGTAATTCACTGTGTTAACAAGTAAAAGTAAATCATTTAAATATACGCAGATGAGTAATTTGATAAAATGTAATATCTATTGCTGAGAAATACTCAGAGCAAAGTGGTGATAGAAGGGAACTCCTCTACTCGATGAAGGGCATCTAACTTTAACCTACAGCTAAGAGCATATTACGTTAAAAAAACTGAATGCTCTCTCCCTCAGATCAAGAGAAAATGAGGGTGTTCACTCTTCTCACTTTTATTCAACATTCAACTGGATGGTCTAGCCAATGAAACAAGTAGAGGAAAATAAAAGGAATCTAGATTATAAAATTAGAAATAAACTGTCTTTGCTCATAGATAACATGATGGTCAATGTGGAAAAATCCAATGAAAGCTACAAAAATGTTACTTTAATTAGTAAATGAGTTTAGAAAATTTGCAGAATATAAACCAATACAAAACTTAATCCTATTTCTACATACTACAAATTAAAACTTGGAAATTAAAATTTTCAATTATAAAAACTTGAAATACTTGGGCATCAGTCTGGCAAAATTTTGTAAGACGTTTACACTGAAAACTACACAACATTCAACATTGCTACAAGAAATTAAGAAGACCTACAATAAAATGAAGAGGAAAAAAAATCTGTTCATGGGCCAGATGTAACATTCATAGGTGGGACTCAATGTTTTGCAGATATTAATTATGCTGAAAATGGTCTATATTCAATGCAATCTCACTCAAAACCCCTGAAGATGCTGTATGTGTGTGTGTGTGGGCGTGCGCGCACGTGCACAAATTGACAAGCTGATTCTTAAATCGACATACAAACGCAAGGAATTACCTAGAATCACCGAAACAGCTTAGAAAAGAACTGTGTTGGAAGACTAACACTACCTCGTTTAAATATTTACTATAAAGCTACAGTAATCAATGCAGGGTAACATTCTCTTGAAGTAGATACACAGATCAATAAAATAGAACAGAGTCCAGAAATAGACAACACCAGTATGGAAAACTGATTTTTAATAAAAGTTCAAACACAAATCAGTTGAAAAAGGATAGGTGTTTTCAAGGAGTTTTTCCTAACATTGTTTTTCTCGTATAAGAGCAAAGTGTTCTGGGGCTGCCATTCAGCCCTGTGAATTCCTGTAGTAGACCCGGAGCTTTCTTAAAAATGGATTGCTGTAAGCAATTTTTCTTCATATTTAAACGCCAAGAAGAAGTCTCTTTTGATTTGCCTTTGATGACATTTTTGGGGTCATGAAAAAGTCACAGGGGACTTTGCTTAATAATATTTTAGAGCAGGATCCCTGATATAATATATGTAACCAAGCCCTTTCACTCTTAGGCATCTCTGTATCACTACAGTCCAAATGTTTCAGGTATCTAAGTTCTCCTGAATAGGCTTTCATGTTACAAACTAAAGGTGCCACCAATTTTGTTTCCCGTATTTCAAAAAGAAATACTCTCTTAAAATAAAATTAAAAAATCTTAGATGTTATTCCAGTAATATACAATTAAAACTGTCATTTTGGTTTTTTTCAAGATTGGCACCTAAGCCAACATCTGTTGCCAATCTTCTTTTTTCTTTTTCTTCTTCTACTTCTCCCCAAAGCCCCACAATACATAGTTGTATATTCTAGTTGTAGGTCCTTCTAGTTGTGCTGTGTGGGACACCACCTCAGCATGGCCTGAGGAGTGGTGCCATCTCCGTGCCCAGAATCTGAACCAGCGAAACCCTGGGCTGCCAAAGCCAAGCACACAAACTTAACCACTTGGCCCCAGGGCCAGCCCTTAAAACTGTCATTTTAAGAATGAATCTATTTGTAATGTTAAAGTCTGCTATTGACCTGTTATTATTATCACTACTTTAGTAATAGTAAGATAAATCTTCTAATTGAAGAAAATTAGACGAGCAGATTTTCCCTTATAGCCTTGGAACTATAAAACAATTGATATTTTCATTGCATTTTTTCCAGATTTTAAAAAAATAAACAAAATTGAGTGGACCTTTTTTTTTTTTTTTTGCACGTAAATAGTACCGTTTGAATGCCCATCTCTAGGGAAATATTTTACCCATCTTCTTTGTTTGCTAATTTCAATAGGTTCCCTTGTGTCTTTGTTGAATCAAAGATAAAATTTTAGCTTAGTTAGAGTCATGGGATATATTACATTTCTGTACTTAAACATTGTATTTCTTCCTAGATTTTGATCTTTGATGTAACACTTCCAGTTAAAGATTAAGAAAAACTCTCTGAAAATTTACCCAAATTGGAAAGGATGATGTTGATATATCAGTGTTCTTTAGTAGCTGAATGCTGAGATGCATAGTGAATGTGAACTTAGCTGAAAATTGGGAAACACTTTGAAAAATAAATAAAACACATTTTCTCTTTTATTTGAATCCTTCTGAAGAAAACTTTGGTTTTCTATATCCCTTTAATGATTGAATGATGTCCTGAAATGAGCATCATAACTCTTAATGTAGTTAGTCCATACATTTTACCCTGTACCATAGCAAAAAAAGAAATCCCAGTATACCCTGTGTAAGGTAAGTCAAATTTTAATTTTAATTTGTCTTTTTTTGAAGCAGAAGTTAAAGAAAAATTTCGGAAGTACAAGTAAGAGAATTAAATTTTTCTTTAGATTGTCTTGCTTCATCTGTTCCTTTAGATAGAGAAGTAAAAAATTCTATATAATTTTACTATGTATATACATATACAAAATACGAATGTGTCTCTAATTCATTTTCTTTGACTCTATTAACTTGTAGTTGCGTTGTGTGAATCATGGAGGAAAATTAGAGAGCAGCTATTCTCTACATCTTGAGGAAATCTAACAAGCACATTTCCACTCAGCTCAAGGTCACAGACACAGTGTTTACTAAAACTTGGAAGATTATGAAAAATACCAAAAAGCAATGAAATAAAGTGGTAGTGTCTTTACTAGTTGTACTTGGTCTACCACATCATAAAAATTTCACAGCTGATGTATGAAAAATGTGGATCCATATTTTAATATAACAGAAAGAAAGTGATTAATGGAAAAATTAAAGAGACAAACAAATAGAAATATTTTTATGTTGGAATGCAATGACTACCATATTATTCATGAACAATAGACAGATTAAAACTGGTGGCAAGCGTTCAGGTATATTTAAGAGAAAGATGCTAGTGTTTCAGTAGCTTTAAAACAATGTGCAAAGAAGGAAAAATATCAAGTTATGAAGCAAAGTAAAAGAATATGTTGGAATACGTTTAATTGAAAAGAAATGGAAAACACATGCCATTTGATTTTTTTTCTATTACAGCTTATATTTAAAAGGGACAAAAAAGAAAAAGAAAGCCTTTTGAATATTTCCCCCAATCCTGAAAATTAGCTAAGATAAAATAGACTGGCTCTACTAAGAATGTAATTACCAAAAAACAAACTACAATTAGTAACTACGAAATGTTGCTGTAACACTAGTCATGCACAGAACTGTAATTGTGCTCAAAATCATTTTACACTGAAATGAAAAGATACAGCTTCTTAATGTAATCTTCTTATGTAATACATAAAGAAAGTAATGTGAAATTATTATAAAATGAATACAGTAAAAGAAAGATTAAAATATAGGAAGAGCAATATTATTTTTTCTGTTTATTTCCGTAAGTCATACATATTTGAGGCATTGTTAATGATTACTGGGAACTGTCTAAATGTTGAATCTAAAGGCCACTCCTAAAGTATGTGTATAGGCAAGAAGACAGAGTTAAAAAAACGAAAGAAAATGATACCAGAAAAAAAATATGAAATGGAGCAGGGTAATGAATAAATGGAATAAAAATTACTTGAGATGTTTGTTAAATTTAGAAAATATGAAAAATGAACTATTTATCCTATTAAGGTAAGGAAAAGAAAAGTAAAAGTAAAGATTTCAAAAAAGGGAAAAAAAAGTAAATGGGTTATACATTTATACTAACTAAATTGTGGAGGTAAATTTCAAGTGACTGATAAGTTCCCTGTGAAGTGCTAAAGAGGACTTATTTAGATCTTGTCAAGAGAAGAAACTCAGCATTTTTATAAAAACGACCGACATTAGAGGCTATGCCCATTTTGATGAACACAAAGGAGATTTGTGACAATATTTACACATAGGTAAGTTTCTGAACATGGGACATTCTATGACTGAGAATGAAGTTATGAAGTTTTTTATGCAGTTTAATTTTTTTTTTATCTAGCTTCGATAGAAAAAAATGAAATGAACAAATCAATGGAAATAGAGTTCATTCTGCTTGGACTGACAAATGACCCTCTCTTGCAAACTGTGATTTTCCTGTTTCTGTTCTTCAACTACATCTTGAGTCTGATGGGGAACTTAATCATCATCCTTCTCACCATGCTGGATCCTCATCTCAAGACACCAATGTATTTCTTCCTTCGAAATTTTTCCTTCTTAGAGGTTTCATTCACAACCATATGCATTCCACGATTCTTGATAAGCATTCTAACTGGAAACAAAACAATTTCCTACAATGGTTGTGCAACTCAGTTATTTTTCTTTCTTTTGTTAGGCGTTACAGAGTTTTACCTTTTGGCTGCCATGTCCTATGACCGGTATGTTGCCATCTGCAAACCCTTGCATTACCCAATCATTATGAACAGTAAAATGTGCTATCAGCTTGTACTCAGCTCCTGGGTAACTGGCTTCCTCATCATATTTCCCCCTTTGGTCTTGGGACTCAAGCTGGATTTCTGTGCTTCCAAAACTATTGATCACTTCCTCTGTGACACTTCTCCTATCCTGCAGCTCTCTTGCACAGATACACGTTTCATAGAACTTATGGCTTTTATCTTAGCTGTCGTGACACTTGTGGTCACTTTGTTGTTAGTGAGTCTGTCTTACACATACATCATCAAAACCATTCTAAAATTCCCATCTGTTCAACAACGAGCAAAGGCCTTTTCCACCTGTTCCTCACACATGGTTGTTGTCTCTATTACTTACGGTAGCTGTATGTTTATGTATATGAAACCATCAGCAAAGGAAAGAGTGGCTTTAACTAAAGGTGTAGCTGTACTCAACACCTCTGTTGCTCCTTTACTAAACCCCTTCATTTACACCCTAAGGAATCAGCAGGTGAAAGAAGCTCTCAAGGATATGCTTCAAAGGTTTTGTTATTTTCAAAACAATGACACAAAATTTGGATATAAATAATACATTGTTGAAAGATGAATGAAAAAAGTTGAATGCAACTTTCAATTCCTTATTCATGTCTATGCCATTTCTCCCGTCAGTGATCTGTGTCGTATTAGCTTTACCAAGTCTTCTTGGTCTGTTCACTCTGTCTGTTCTTATTTCTGAGTAAATCTTTGTACTCCTTATTAGTAAACTACCTTCTTCAATCCAGAATCTTAAATTCCATCTTTGACTAGAAGTATCTCTTTTCATAAATGATACTTTCATGTGTGGACCGAATGCTTTCTAGAAATGAACCTTGCTGGATATACTTAGTTAATTTTCTCAACATATGTGCCAATTGATAACCATTGCATCTGCTCATAAGAATTTTGGTGTGCTAACACTGTGAGGGAGACATTCAAAGCGTGATCATTATTATATCTTGTAACTGTACTTGAAATGAAAAAGAGATAGAAATCTGATTAATTTTAAAGATCAAACTGGCCTTTTGAGAGAAATCACCATTTATGCTTAACCTTGAAAGAAGAATAAAGAAATAAAAGTTTCATAGTTGCTATAAACAGAGTTATAAAATGTACAAAGGAACTGAGATTCTGCTAAATAATTTTCACCTGGAGAGTTATAATGATTATCTATATGGTACTTGTAAACATTATCAGTTATTGTTTTGTGTAGAAATAACTGAACTGCAGGTTTTGGTTAAAATTGCTTATATTACATTATAGTCTTAGGCCCAGAAATGATAGTAACTCATGGAAGAAATTCAAGGTATAACTTACTTAAAACTGGGTTTGGGGATCATTTCATTCATTTTAAAACATTTGTACGTTAAAAATGTTCTGATCCATTATGGATGTTTGATTCAATCAAATTTATTGTGTACCTCATATAAAAGCGCATATAATCATTTTAAACCAGTGGATTTGGACAAACAGTGACACCCTAGTAACCATAACGATAGAGCATGCTTACATCACGCTGGATAATCCCGGTGCCCCTTCCTGGTCATCCTCCCTCCTCCGCCGCTACTGGATGCACATACCCACTGAAGTTCTTTCAGTCCTTAGGCACGAGTCTTGCCTTTTCTGGAATACCTTATAAGAGAAACCACAAAGCATGAACTTTGTTTCAGTCCCCACTTCCTCAACATACTGATTTTGAGGTTTACATCTGCTATTGCATGCATCTTCAGTTCATTCTTTTTGCTGATGTGATTTAGCAGAATCTCTGTTGTCTTTTTGTCACAGCTTGCTTTCCCTGTCCTATTTCCACACATTTGCATTCTTGTTCTCTGAGGAAACTCTCTCCAACAGTGAATCCTTTACTTCTACCAGTGCGAAAAGACAGTACATACGATATTCTAAAATGCCAATTGCTGAAAGCCTCTATCATCCCATAATGTCCTTTGAAATAAGGTGTCTTCCAAAGGGAAATTGATGGGAAGGAGGTGTTCCTCAGTGTCTTGGTGACTCTAATCTTCACTTCCTATTCTCCAAGGCAGTTGGAGTAACATGGATTGTCCCCAGAGGACAAAAAGAGGGATATATGTGGAGGAACACCATTGAACATTTTGTTGCATATTTTAGGAGCCCATCTCAATTCCAAATTAACTCCTTCTACATTTTTGAAAAAACACACCAGGCTCCACGACTCAACCTACTTTTGAAGAGCAGGAGAACAATGTTTGAACACTGGGTATACTATTGAGGAAAGTAATACCGCAGGTTGAAGACTTAGAGGATGGTTCAGGAAAGCTTGAGGGAAACAGCAGTAACTCTTAGTAATTTCTGAGAGAGCATCTACCAATAGTCTTAGTAGTAAAGGGGGTAGTTCTCACATATGGAGAATTCATTATGGATCTTGCCCCTGCTCAGCACTCTGACTACAAACACGTCTGGAGAATAATAGCCTCTGCTTCTCTTTGAACTTCCAAATTTTGCACAAGTCCTGTCATGGGCAAACTAAATTCCATACAGGGAAGGGGACTCTGGGAAATGGTATCCACATTCTCCACTGCACTTAGAGAAGAACTAAGAAAGTCATATGTGGTGTTGAGTTGGCAACGGGCAATTCAATGCAGGCACTTTGAAAATAAGAAAAGATATGGTCTCAGAAATTGCAAATTACTGCTTCTATCACTGACTGTGCCCAAAAAGTCATGTCAGTATTGGAGACAAGTGAGGAAAGATGCGATTCATTTTGCACCTTCTTGTTTAATTTACCTCCATTAAACAGGACACTGTTTGAAGAGTCTGACATTATGAATGCTTATCCATATTACTTCAGACACCTTTGGCACCCTGGTAGAAAATTATGTTCAGTAGGGCACAGTAGATGAGAGAAGAATGAGGAAAAAGAGTGATTAAAGTAGGGAAATAAATTATATTACTGGTAAAGTAAGTTAATTTTTCATGAGGCTCACACGTGTCTAGATATCATGCTCTAGAATTAAGTCCATGGAGAACAAGATCTCTGCTACTAGCTCTTCTGGGTAAGTTCTTTATACTCAACAAATTCCAGACTCTGGAAAAAGAACTATTTTCATTGATCATTCATTCATTACCTCAGCAAATACTTACAAAGCTCTAAGAAATTGAAATAATTATAGAAGAGGATGTGCCAGATATGCTTCATGAAATTGAATGTTTATGGTTTCATTGATTACTGAGAGAGAAATACAATAAAAGTGTCTTAGTAGAAGGATTATGTTTGGGTCTTAAGCCATGTGGCAGAGGATCCTAAGAGTTCTGTGGGTTGAGGACATTTTCCATAATGAACATTGTTTTGCTTACTTCTTACCTTTTATAAAGTTAAAGAGGACTTGGTGCTCTAGGCAAATGTTTGTCTTATCCTATGACTTCATAAACTCTGAAAGTGTCTTCCTTAACAGTGTCCACAGTTAAACTAATTTTCTATCAATGCAGTACAAAAACTGAGTGGTAGAGTCAAAGAATTGAACATAAACTAAGACAATATAGAACTGTAACAAACAAGAAGAGCATTTCCTTTCTTCTTTCAAAAATACGTTAAATCAGAGAATGAATAAAAAACATAGTGATTTCATAGGCCGACAAGAAATTTAAGAGTTTTATTCATACATTTAAATGTTTAAGAAATGTGACAATGACAATGATGAAGAAAATAAAGATGGTGATAAAAATGAAGATAAGTTTGTGGTCCTGACAATGGAAGTTTTATATCACTAACCATCTACATGATCTGAGGAAAGTTACCGGAGATTATTGGGTTGACTTCCTTGAGAGATAAAATGAATACATATACATGAAAGTGTATTTTCATAATGAAAATCAAATGATGCTATAAAGTTATAGTATAAAGATACAGTGCAAGACTTCAGAAAATGGAGATTTGTATAAGGAGGAGGCTGTATCAGACATTCTGAGAAGATTACATCTCATCTACTTGAAACCTAATCTCTCTCTTCTTCCCTCCTGCCCTCATCTTTCTTTTTCTGTCTCTCACATTCTCTTTCTCCATGCTCTTTTCATCCAGATGCATGATCAACCCAATATAAAAAAAATCAAATTTTGGAAGCAAATTGATTTTCTGGAGGAAATGAAAGAATTATCTTAATTCAAAAACAAAATTTAATTCTTAGAATTGCTATTACTGCAGAGTAAAATGGCTCAGGTCAATGCAATGATTGATTCAATATCTCATTCACTTCTACTTTTCCCCCTGGAATGTGCTCCTAAGAGGGCCAGATGAAAATGTAAAGTGAGGAGTAAAATTCCCAATGGCATGAGAATATAACTCTCCTAAACAGTTGAACTAAGAAAGACTTCTTGATAGAGGTACTGGGAAAGTGGGTGGAGCAAGATCCAGGGTATGAGACATGAGAACATCAGCATGGCCAGGGAAGGAAAGACTAGACTTCCTGGGTACCTGCATTAAGAGCAACCCTGCCACAGAAGAAGGACACAAGTAGCCCACAAAGGGGTCACTCCTGGATCATTTGGACTGGTGACAAGAGGGAAGCACACAGCTGGGCCTCAAAAGGCATCTCTTATACAATGCCACTTCTCCAAAATCAGGAGACATAGCTGACTCACCAAATACATAGATATAAGCACAGAGAAAGAGGCATAATGAGGAGACAAAGGAATACATTCCAAGAGAGGGAACAGGACAAAACACCAGAAAAAGGACTAAATGAAACAGAAATAAGCAACCTACCTGACAAGTAGTTCAAACAAAAACTCATAATGATGCTCTCAGATATTGGGAGAAGACTGGATGAACACAGTGAGCCCATCAACAAAGAACTGGAAAATATAAAAAAGAACCAATCAGAAATGAAGTATACAATACTGGAAATGAAAAAATGACTAGAGAGACTCAATAGCAGAGTCAACAATACAGAAGAATGGATCAGCAAGCTAGATGAAAGACTAGAGGAAATGACCCAAGCTGAACAGATAAAAGAAAAAAGAATTAGACTGAATGAGAACAGTCCAAGGGAACTCTGGGACGGTACCAAGGGCACTAACATTCTTATTATAGGTGTCCAAGAAGGAGAAGAGGGAGAGAAAGGGGCAGAAAATCTATTTGAAGAAATAATAGCTGAAAATTTTCCTAACCTAAGGAAGGAAACAGACATCCAAGCACAGGAAGCACAGAGAGCTCCAAACAAGATCAACTCAAAGAGGCATACACCAAGACAGATTATAATTAAAATGTCCAAAATTAAAGATAAAGAGACAATTCTAAAAGCAGGAAGAGAAAGGCAACAAGTGACACACAAAGGAAAGTCCTTAAGGCTATCAGTGGATTTCTCAGCCAAAACCCTACAGGCGAGAAGAGAATAGCATGACATATTTAAAGTGCTAAAAGGAAAAAACCTACAGTCAAGAGCACTATATCCATCAAGGCTGTCATTCAGAATGGAAGGAGAGACAAAGAGCTTCCCAGAAAAGCAAAAATTAAAGGAGTTTATCACCAAGAAACCAGTTCTACAAGAAATGCTGAAGGGACTTATTTAAGTGGGAAAATGATGACCACAAATAGGGATAAAAAGTTATCAACAAAACCAGGCAATAAAATCACTGGTAAAAGTAAAAATATAGTAGAAACAGCAGATCGACGACCTGTGAAGATAATACAAAGGTTAAAAGACAAAAGAACTAAAGTTACCTATTTCAATGATAAGAGGGTAGTGGATAGACACACACTAAATAAGAGATTAGATATGATTTCCAAAACATTAAATGTGGCAGGAGGGGAGTGAAAAAGTAGAGCTTTTAGAAAGAAGTCAAGCTAAAGAGTCTATCAATTCAATATGGACTGCTATACATAGACGATTATACAGGATCCTCATAGTAATCACAAATCAGAAACCTATAATAAATAAGCAAATAAGTAAGACAAAAGAAATCAAACATGTTAATAAAGAAAGCCATCAAACCACAAGGGAAGAGAGCAAGAGAAAAAGAAAGGAACAGAGAAGAACTACTAAAACACCCAGGAAAAAAGTAACAAAATGGCAATAAATACATATTTATCAATAGCTACTTTAAATGTCAATGGACTAAATGCTCCAATCAAAAGGCATAGGGTGGCTAATTGGACAAAAAAAAAACACAATACCCATATATGTGCTCCATACAAGAGACACACTTCAGGCCTAAAGACACTGACAAACTGAAAGTGAAAGGATGGAAAAAGATACTCCATGCAAATGGCAAAGAAAAGAAAGTGGGGTTAGCAATAGTTACATCAGAAAAAATAGATTTTAAAACAAAAACTGTGACAAGAGACAAAGAAAGGCACTACATAATGATAGATGGAATGATCTAACAAGAAGGTATAACACTTGTTAATATCTATGCACCCAATATAGGAGCACCTAAATATATAAAGCAATTATTGACAGATATAAAAGGTGAAATAGACAGTAACACAATACTAGTAGGGTACTTTAACACTCCACTTACACCAATGGATAGATCATCCAAACAGAAGAGCAATAGGAAACACTGGCCTTAAACAACACATTTGACCAGATGGACTTAGTGGATATATATAGAACATTCCATCCAAAAACCACACAATGCACATTCTTTTCAAATGCACCTGGAACATTCTCCAGGATTGATCACATATAAGGCCACAAAACAAGTCTCAATAAACTTAAGAAGATCGAAATAATAGTATACATCATTCCCGACCACAAAGGTATGAAACAAGAAATCAATTACAAGAAGAAAATCAGAAAAGCCACAAAAATGTGGATATTAAACAAAATGCTTCTGAACAATGACTGGGTCATTGAAGAAATCAAAGGAGAAATCAAAAAATTCCTGGAGACAAATGAAAATATGATATGCCAAAGTCTATGGGATACAGCAAAATTAGTTCTAAGAGGGAAGTTTATAACAATTCAGACCTACCACAACAAAGAAGAAAAATCCCAAATAAACAATCTAACGGTGCAACTAAGGTACTGGAAAAAGAAGAGCAAACAATGCCCAAAATCAGCAGAAGGAAGGAAATAATAAAAGAGCAGAAATAAACAAAATGGAGACTAAAAAAAAAATAGAAAAAATTAAGGAAACCAAGAGTTGGTTCTTTAAAAAGATAAACAAACTTGACACAACCTTAGCTAGACTCACCAAGAAAAAAAGAGAGAAGCTCAAATAAATAAAATCAGAAATGAAAAGGGCCGGCCCCTTGGCCGAGTGGTTAAGTTCACGCACTCCGCTGCAGCGGCCCAGGGTTCGGATCCTGGGGGAGGACATGGCACCGCTCGTCAGGCCACGTTGAGGCGGTGTCCCATATGCCACAACTAGAAGGACCTGCAACTAAGATATACAACTATGTACCAGGGGGGATTTGGGGAGATAAAGAAGGAAAAAAAAAAGATTGGCCACAGTTGTTAGCTCAGGTGCCAATCTTTAAGAAAAAAATAAAAGATAAGATTGGCCACAGTTGTTAGCTCAGGTGCCAATCTTTAAAAAAAAACAAAAAAATGAAAGAAGAGAAACTACAATGGACACCTCAGAAATACAAAAGATAAGAGAATACTATGAAAAGCTATAAGCCAACAAATTGGATAATCTAGAAGAAATGGATAAATTCTTAGAAATATACAATCTTCCAAAACTGGACAAGAAGAAGTAGGGAATTTGAATAGACCAATAAACAGCAAGGAGAGTAAAACAGCAATCAAAAACCTCCAAAAAATAAAAGTCCAGGACCAGATGGCTTCCCTAGTGAATTCTACCAAACATTCAAAGAAGACTTAATACCTATCCTTCTCAAACTCTTCCAAAAAATTGAAGAGGAGGGGAGGCTTCTTAACTCATTCTATGAAGTCAACATTATCCTGATACCAAAACCAGACAAGGACAACACAAAAAAAGAAAATTACAGGCCAATATCACTGATAAACATCGATGCAAAAATCCTCAACGAAATATTAACGAATCGAATACAACAACACATTAAAAAGATCAGACATCATGATCAAGAGGGTTTCATTCCAGGGATGCAGGGATGGTTCAACATCCACAAATCTATCAATGTGATACACCACATTAACAAAATGAAGAACAAAAATCACATGATCATCTCAATAGATTCAGAGAAAGCATTTGACAAGATACACCATCCATTTATGATAAAAACTCTAAATAAAATGGGTATAGAAGGAAAATACCTCAACATAATAAAGGCCATATATGACAAACCCACAGCAAACATCCTTCTCAATGGAGAAAAACTGAAAGCTATCCCTCTAAGAACAGGAACCAGAAAAGGATGCCCACTTTCACCACTCTCATTTGACATAGTTTTGGAAGTCCTAGCCAGAGCAATCAGGCAAGAAAAAGAAATAAAAGGGATCCATATTGGAAAAGAAGAAGTGAAACTGTCACTCTTCGCAGATGACATGATTTTATATATAGAAAACCCTAAAGAATCCAGTAACAAACTTTTAGAAATAGTAAATGAATGCAGTCAAGTCATGGGATAGAAAATCAACATACAAAAATCGGTGGCGTTTCTATATACTAACAACGAAGTGGCAGAAAGAGAAATTAAGAACACAATACCATTTACAACTGCAACAAAAAGAATGAAATACCTAGGAATAAACTTAACCAAAGAGGTGAAAGACCTGACACCGAAAACTATAAAACATTGTTGAAAGAAATGGAATAAGACACAAAGAAACGGAAAGACATTCCATGTTCTTGGACTGGAAGAATTAGCATAGTTAAAATGTCCACACTTCCTAAACAATCTATAGATTGAATGCAATCCCTATCAAATTTCCAACAACATTTTTCACAGAAATAGAGCAAAGAATCCTAAAATTCTTGAATCTAAAATACGGAACAACAAATGACCCTGAATAGCCAAAGGATTCCTGAGAAAAAAGAATACAGGTGGAGGTCTCACATTCCCTGATTTCAAAATATACTAGAAAGCCATAGTAACCAAAACAGCATGGTACTGGCACAAAAACAGACACACAGATCAATGGAACAGAATTGAGAGCCCAGAAATAAACCCACACATTTATGGACAGCTAATATTCAACAAGGGAGCCAAGAGCATACTGTGGAGAAAGGAGAGTCTCTTCAATAAATGGGGTTGGGAAAACTGGACAACCACGTGCAAAAGAATGAAAGCAGACCATTGTCTTAAACCATGCACAAAAAATGAACTCAAAATAGATTAAAGACTTGAATGTAAGACCCAAAACCATGAAACTTCTAGAAGAATACAAAAGCAGTACGCTCTTTGACAGCATATTTTCAAGTACCATGTCAGACCCGGCTAGGGAAACAAAAGAAAAATGAACAAATGGGAGTACATCAAACTAAAAAGCTTCTGCACAGCAAAGGAGACTATAAACAAAATGAAAAGACAACTTAAGATATTTGCAAATCATATATCAGATAAAGGGTTAATATCCAAAATATACAAAGATCTCATACAGCTCAACAACAAAAAACACAACAACCCAATTCCAAAACAGGCAAAAGATCCGAACAGAGATTTCTCCAAAGAAGACATAGGGATGGCCAAGAGACACGTGAAAAGATGTTCTACATTATTAGCTATCAGGGAAATGCAAATCAAACGTACAATGAGATATCACTTCACTCCGGTCAGAACGGCTATAATTAACAAGACAGGAAACAAGTGTTGGAGACGATCTAGAGAGAAGGGAACCCTCGTACACTGCTGGTGGCAGTGCAAACTGGTGCAACCACTACGGAAAGCAGTATGATGTATCCTCAGAAAATTAAGAATAGATCTACCATGTGATCCAGCTATTCCACAGCTGGGTATTTATCCAAAGAACTTGAAAACACAAATGCGTAAAGATACGTGCACCCCTATATTCATTACAGCATTATTCCCAATAGCCAAGACTTGGAAGCAACCTAGGTGCCCATCAAGGGGCGAATAGATAAATCATTTGTGGTATATATACACAATGGAATACTACTCAGCCATAAGAAATGATGAAGTCCAACTATCTGTGACAACATGGATGGACCTTGAGGGTATTACGCTGAGTGAAATAAGTCAGAGTGAGAAAGTCAAATACCGTATGATCTCACTCGTAAGTTGAAGATAAAAACAACGACAAACAAACACACAACAACAGAGACTGGATTGGTGGTTACCATAGGGAAAGGGGTAGGGGCGAGGGCAAAAGGGGTGATTGGGTTCACATGTGTGGTGATGGACTATAAATAGAGTTTGGGTGGTGAACACGATGTAATAACACAGAATTCGAAATATATTACGATGTACATCTGAAAGCTAAATAATGTTATAATCCAATGTTACTGCAATAAAAAATAAATAATAAAAAAATAAAAAGTAAAACAAATACAGTGTAGAATGGCAAGATAATATAAATATGAAAGAATTCACAGAACAATGCATATATAATGGGGTCTTCTAACATTTGATGGATTGGATATTTAGTAGGAGAACATATTTAGAACATGGAAAAATTTTTATTAGGAGATAATAGCTACTAATTTTCCATAACTGATGAAAGACACCCATTTGAACTTTTAGGAATCCAAATAAATACTATGCAAGTTTAAATAAAAGAAATCCATGAGAAGGAAAATCTAAATGGAATTGCTGAAATTGCCAGGATAAAGAGAAATTTTTAAGTGTAGTACGAAAGTAAATATAGATTAGAAACACATGGCAACTAATAATTCAACAACAACTTTGTGATACAAAGTTTAATGATATCTCAAAAATACAGAGAGAAAAATAACTATCAAATTAGACTTGTATATGCAGCAAAATCATTATTTATGAATTAAAGTTTAAAGGTTTTTTAGGCAGAGAAATAGCTAGGAGAGTTAGTTTTTCAAAAACATCAGAAAATGAGAAAAATATAAGTCACACATTGAGAGGCAATATTTGCAGCTAGAAATGATTAGTATCTGTGATATATAAAAACACTCTTGTGAAAACATAGGGAATAGATAAACAACCTACATAAAACTGGCTTAACTTCACAGGGCATGAAATATCTGAAGATGAGTTTCAACCTCATTTCTTCAGGAAAATGTCATTAACATCACTATGGAGAAAATAAGTTCAAAGAACTTTAAATATATATCAACCCTCAGATGGAAAACAGCTGGAAGAATGGGAAATACGAGATTGACATAAATTGGAGAGATAACAAGATAGGGAAGAGTTATCAGGCCAGAATACAGGGAAGTGAGATCCAGGAAAATAAGTTCAGCCCTTGGGCCTCCTTTCCCCTGAGGGAATTGCTGATTCAGAACTGTCATCACTGAGGAAAGCTCAGTGTTTTTGACTGATTCCTGGGTCCTGGGAGTCAGACACAGGGCGCATCAGAGGAGATTTGGTGAACACCCCTAATTTTAGGTTGAGAAACTCTACTCTCAGACTCTCTCAGGTACAGTATTTTCATCTTCAAATCCTCTCAATATGTGCATTTGGACTGAGATTGTCCTAGAGTAGTAAGGGCTTCAGGTACGTGGCAAAATCAAAACAAACATTTTTGGAGGAAATATCATCATATTAATCCACATTTTTTTTCCAATTGCACACCAAATGAATACAGTGGATTAACCTCTGTGGTGCTGGATTGATGTATTGGAGTGAACTCGTGTCATTCAACAAATAGATTATAGAAACATAGAGATATAAATATCTGTACATATGTGTGTGTATAAATGTGCACGTGTATAAATATATGAGTGTGTGCGTATACATATGTATATACCTCTCTGAATATATTGATAAGTATATGCATATTGTATATGTGCATATATGTGTATGTATAAGTGTGCATGCGTGTAAATCTATCCACTGTGAGGACCTGAGAATGTTGATCCCCCATAATAATGAGCATATGTAACACTCATAGCACCCAGATCTTAGCTTTCAAATAACTTTCTTCAGCATTAAAAAAGAAAGGACTCCTTGAAGAAATCATTTAGACCAAGTTTGGTGTAGAAAAGGTACAAGACGAGCCGCTTTGTGGTGCCAGGGAATAAAGAAGCCCTCGAACATGGATAGGGCTTCTCAAAAGCACAAGGGAACAGTCGTGAAGGGATCTACACTGGCCAAGTCTGGGGCAACAGAACATCAAAATGAATAATGATAATAATGAATAAAATTGGAAACCACGAATTTGTAATGATATAAAGTAATTTATCTATAAATTGAAAGTTGTCCAAGGATTGAGATATTTACATAGTATTCAAAGTATCTACACAAAAGATTTATTGGTTTAAAAGACAAAAGTAACTTTATGGTGAACAATCTTGTAAATTAATCAAGAAATTAAAAAAATATCGCCAATCATGGGAAAAAATGAAATAGTGTGCTGCCTGATAAGATTCCACGAGAAAACATCATGACTTCTATGATATCTCTGCCAAAGGTTAGTAAACTTAATATAATCATGCAAAAACTTCAGACAAAAATTGAAGGATATAATATAAAATTTTTGGAAAATAATTTCCAGTCAACATTCTTGAAAGTTAAGGATAGACTAAGGAACTGTTCCAAATTAAAGAAGACTAAAAGTTTTTGACAATTAAATGAAACATGTAATTCAAAGCTATATTCTTTTTTCTATAAAGGAAAATTTCTGGACAACTGGTGAAACTTGAATAGGATTGGAGAATTAGATTTGATGTTGGAGTGTTGTTAATGTCCTGATAACGAAGGTTGTATTGTGCTTATCTAGTCGAATATTCTTTTTTGTCATACATACACACTACTATATTGAGTGGCAAATTGAGTAGCAAATGATTCAGGAATAAAAGATCCATGTTGCCTGTTTTTTCTTTGTTTTGTATTGTTTCAAAATCAAAATAAATAGGGAACCATTTAAGTACTTTGTTACTGTGCTCTTGAGTCAGTTCTGACTCGCAGCTACCCTGTGTACAGCAGAGCAGAACCCTGCCCAGTCTTTTTGCTCCATCCTCTTATGATTTGGTGCTGCATCAGATGATGCTCCACTGCTATTCAGAGGGATTTCAGGGACAATTTTTTGGAAGTGGGATCTCAGTGGCATAGCTTTCAGCATCACAGCAACAAGCAGCCGCCACAGTATGACAACCAACAGACAGGTGGTGTGGTTCCCTGACTGGGAAAGGAACCTCAGCCCATGGCAGTTTCCAATTTTGGGGCTGAGTCACAATCAAGTTAATGGATTCCTCACATATTGCCTAGTAGAAAAAAGAAACAGGTTCCTTTCGGGGCTGAACTCTCTTTCTAGTAGAATTGGGAATATTGTCCTAGACCAGTGGAATATCTGAAATTCTTGTTGGCATTAAGTCTAGAGTTTAAATCACTTCTAGTTCTCTTTGGGGAGGACATCCCTTCAGTTTTGTAGATAAAATAATTCACAGTGGTTTTTAATTTCTTATTTCTTTGTTTTCTCTCTCTATCTCTCTCTCTGTCTTTTTTTTTTTTTTTTTTCCATAATCGGTGTCCTGACATCAATCTCTAGAGGGCATTTCTTTTTCCTTCCTCTTTCTATTTCAAGTAATCAGTTAATCTCTTTGTGTCTCTTGTGAAGAAAATGATAAAACTGTGGCTTTTGTTAGTGTACAACTGGAAGCAATAATTCCTGGTTACAAAATTTGCGTTCCTTTCATCTGAGAGATTTCTCAAACATCTTTTCATTTAGAGTATCACCTTTACATTTAGAATTTTCATGAAGATTTTTTCTCGGTTTAAATATATAAGAAAAAAACCCAGAAAAATCTTATCTGGCATGGAAAAGGATTCTAGCTGAATTATCTGTAATATCAAGGTCCTGTGATTTTGATGAGTGTAAGCAAAAGTGGAAGACATTAGCGGATGCGTATAATTTCCAGCCTGCATATCTGTTTTGAGTCTTTTTCCAGAAAAAATATTGAAATTAAATTTCTTCTTGAAATACTTGAATATTTTATAGTATTATAAAAGGGAGAATATACTTTATTTATTTTTGACTCTTGTTTCTACCATATTCTCAGAAGGGGAAAGTTATATCAATATATCCCGGACATGGTAAGTCATTTATTCCTTGGAATAGCTATCTAGATCATAAATGAAAGCAATTCTGCAACCACAGGTCAGGTAATATTCACTGACTTTTAAACTGTCATATATGTTTCTCTTTTTATGTAGATGCAACATTCAATACTTCCTGATTAAATACAACTAATTATGAGAAGAATGATGTATTTGAAACCCCCCAAAAATAATCATTAAATGAAATGAAGGAACAATGGAGAAGTACCGCAGTCGGACAAAATAATTAATGGTATATATTAGGGTATTCCAATCACCGAGAAAATATGCAATTTCTATGTGCTCCATATATTTAAAAAGTATTTTGATGAGCTAAGAAGTTTTGCATAAACACTGCAAACTGACACTGGTATACTTGTCTAGATGTTACAAGAATTTTTTCAATAATATATGCAATATACATTGAAAATACATTTCAAGTAATAGGTATGTTGTCTCTCTTTAGAACAGTTAAAGAGATTCAGCTCATTGGGAATGATCAGATAAAATTTAAATTATCTTTCAAGGTCAAAAGGGGAAAAAGAAAGAATTTAGTAGTGTTGTAAAGATCACCGTGGCTTAAATGGAACAGTCAGTTGGAGGGTGCTTAGGTTGATCTATGCTGTAATGTTAGATATCATCTTTCTTGTCAAATTGGATCAACCTTTTGAACTTGTTTACTTTTCTGAAACTTTTTTGTCTGTAGCTTTTTAAAAATTCAGTTCTTTCCCCTTTTGGAGTTGTTTTCCTATGTCTATTTAATAGAACTCAAATCTGAAATGAAGAACCAGTCAGGAGAAATAGAATTCGTTCTCCTGGGGCTGACTGATGACCCACAATTGCAAATGGTGATTTTTATATTTCTCTTTCTAAACTACATGTTGAGTATGATGGGGAATTTATCCATCATCCTCCTTACCTTGCTGAATCCCTGCCTCAAGACTCCCATGTATTTTTTCCTCCGAAATTTCTCCTTCTTAGAAGTTTTATTGACAACTATCTGTATTCCCAGATTCTTGGTCACCATCGTGACTAAAAACAAAATCATTTCCTACAATGGTTGTGTATCTCAGTTATTCTTTTCCCTCTTCGTAGCAGTTACAGAGTATTACCTACTGGCTGCCATGTCTTTTGACCGTTATGTAGCAATCTGCAAACCCTTACATTACCCCATCATTATGAGCAACAAAATGTGCTACCGGCTCGTGCTCAGTTCATGGACAGCCGGCTTTCTGATTACCTTTCCACCCTTGGTCTTGGGACTAAAACTGGAATTCTGTGCTTCCAAAGTAATTGATCATTTCATATGTGACACTTCGCCTGTGCTGCAGATTTCTTGCACAGACACGCGTTTCCTCGAATTGGTTTCATTTGTCTTAGCTGGTGGAACGCTCATGGTCACGTTGCTCTTAGTAGTTTTTTCCTACATGTATATTATCAAGACCATTCTAAAAATCTCCTCTGCTCAGAAAAGAACAAAGGCTTTTTCCACGTGTTCTTCTCATATGATCGTAGTCTCCCTTACTTATGGGAGCTGTATCTTTATTCACATGAAGCCAGCAGCAAAGGAAAGGGTGACTTTAACCAAAGGTGTAGCTGTTATCTACACCTCAGTTGCCCCTTTGTTAAATCCTTTCATTTATAGTCTAAGGAACCAGCAAGTGAAACAAGCCTTCAAAGATACTCTCCAAAAGATTTTTTTTTTCAGAAAATGAGGAAAAAATTTAATGTTAAAATCTTTGAGAAAAGGTAAAAAGTGTTTACTTATGCTTTAAGTTTACTTAATCTGTACGTCAATTAATTAACCTTCTCCTAACATTTTAACTAAACCTTTCAGCACAATGCCCCTTTTCCTTCCTGCTTCTCTTTATGATTAGCATTCCTTTCTGTGCCATAGGAAGAGTCTTCTCTTCTAGTTATCAACACAAATGCTAAATTTCATTTACTCTGCAAGACATGATGCTGACCTTCTCCTTGTAAAATAACTATTTTAATCACATATTAATCATAAGAGAATTTTAAAGATATAAATATTTCAGCATGCACTACCACTGGGGCTCTAAGAAGGACTTCAAATGTCACTTGCTGTTATCATAAGCCTGATCACTAAGAGTGCAGAATTTTGAGCCAGTTGACCAAGGTTTTAATCCAGAAAAACGTGTGAGCCTGTTCAAGCTTCTCAAATTCTTTGCTGCTAAATTTCTCCAGTTATAAAATAAACGTAATAATAATAATTCATTTTTATAAGGTTATTTTGATAATGAAAGGAGATAGTGTATATAAAGTGATTCTAGATCTGTATCTGGCTGAGAATGAACTCTCAATAAAAGCTAGCTGCCTTTGGGGGAAAAGGTTGCTTCAGTTGAGATAAAATTCAAGAAGGCAAGAAAAAAGGGAGGTTTCAAATCATAAAAAGGTTTGTTTGTCCTAAAACATACTAGGACTTTATCTGGAAGTTCTATAGACCTGAAAATTTAGAGTGAATAAGACTTACCCACCTGGTTAGCTTATTTAAATACAAGTTCCATGTTCTCATCTCTAAAGTATATTTTCATTTTACCAGGAGTACAGTCTAAAAACATAGACTGTAGGTGATTCTGAGGCAGGTGGTTCATATCTGAGTTTTATTTTTTAATTTAATAATCTGTGTGATCTGATTTTTATTTTTAAAAAATTGTTCTATTACCTGTATTGAAGGTGGGTTTTTAGATGGTGGAGTGAGGAAGACAAGTTAGAGGGCTAATGTGGTGTATTAAATGAGTTCTTTGAGAGTTCAAATGAAATAGTGGCATGAATCCATAGCTCAGGGAGATGCCTCGAGAGAGATTTTGGAGAACAAACTGTTGAGTATTGGATCTCTGCGAAAAATGAAAGGAGGTTTTAGAAAATGAGTTGAGTCCTCGTGGGACTTCCCCTCCGCTCACTCCTGCACATTCTCCCCCATATATTTAATGCCTCTTAAGAAAGCAATATTATTGACATCCTGTCAGAGAAAAAATGTGTCCTACAAGGAAATCCCTAAAGTACATAGATTCCATATTGGATATAATATTACCATCAGAGAGATATGAGTGAAAAACCATTAAGGTATTTGGCACTAAACTATTATCCATGCACCCCTGTATAGAAATAATTTAAGTTGAGTTTTGTGTTCGGATTCATTTTACTATTTTTAAGTGACCACTGTTAAACATCTGCTTTTCTACGGCAAATAGAAGACAGTGAGGCTGTGTTATTATATTCAAGGCCCTTAAAAGCTTTCCAATAAGCTCTTTAAAAACTGCTAGGTCCTTCTTAGACATATAATTTGTGAATATTTTTTCCATCATTTGGATGGTCTTTTCACTTTCCAAATAGTATCCTTTGCTCACAAAAGTTTTAATTTTGTTCAAGTCAATTTTTCCAAATTTTTCTTTTCTTGCCTATGGTTTTGTTGTCATATTTAAGAAACCATTACCTAATCCAAAGTTACAAAGATTTATGCTCATAATTTCTACTAAGAAATTTACAGTTTCAGGTTTTACAATTAAGACCTTGATTTCTTTTGAGTTGATTTTTGTATACGGTGTAAGTAGCCATCAAAGTTTTCTTTTGCTTGTAGATATCCAGTTACACCAACACGATTTGTTGAAAAGACTATTATTTCCTCATTGAATACTCTTGGCATCCTTGTTAAAATGCAATTGACTATAAATATTTATAGGACTCTCAGTTCTATTCCATTGACCTGAATGTTTGTTGTTATGCCTGTTCACACTGTCTTGGTTATTGTAGCTTTACAGTAAGTTTTGAAATTATACAGTGTGACTCTTTCAACTTTGTTCCTCTTTTTTGACATTGCTTTGGCTATTCAGATTCCCTTGCAATTCCATTTGAATTTTAGTATTGAATTGCCCACTTATGTGAAAAGCACAGTTGAAATTTTTATAACTATTACACTAAATCTGTGATCATTTTGGGAAATATTGCCATCTTAATTAAAAATGTTAAGTCTGCTATCCATGAACATGAGATGTCTTTATTTAGTTCTTCTTTAAAAAAAGTTTTGTTATTTTCTTTGTACAAGTATTGCACTTTTTTGATTAATTTTACATAAAATAACTCCTATAATTGAACAATAAAAAGACTAAAAACTCGAGAAACAATAGGCAAACAAGTAGACATTTCTCCAAGGAAGACATCCAAATGGACAAAAAGCACATGAAACATGCTTAGGATCAGTAGTCATAAGGATAATACAAATACTATATATATACCTATTTGTTATATATATATATATATACACACACACACACTTCTATACTTCACCAATAACACTTGTTACATATAGCAAAAACATATATATAATAACAAAAATAACAAGTGTTATTGATGATGCATTGAAATTGGAACTCTTATACATTGCCAGCAGGAATGTAAAATGGTGCAGCTACTTGGAAAACAGTTTGGCAATCCCTCAAAAAGTCAAATATATCACCATATGCCTTATCATATGACCTAGAAATTCTATTTCTAGGAATTGAAAACAATGTTCACACAAAAACATGTACACAGATGTTCACCGAAATATCATACGTAATTGCCAAAAAATTGAAAGAACCCAAATATCCTTTAAGTGATGACTAGATAAACAAACTATGGTTTATCCATACAATCGAATATTACTCAGCCATAAAGAAGAATGAAGTACCAATACATGCTACAGCATGGATGAACCTTAAAAACATGCCAGTGAAGAAAGTCAGACACAAAACTACACATAATCTATGATTGCATTGATGTGACATGTCCAGAATAGGCAAGTCCATAGAGACAGAAACTAAATTAGTAATTGTCATGGATGGGGGTAGCAGAGACAGGGGAATAGCTCTTTAATGTGTATGGGGTTTCTTGGGGTGATGAAAGTGTTCTGGAACTATATAATGGAGATGGTTGCAAAACATGGTGAATATACTGAAAACCAATTAATTGTTCATTTTTAAATGGTTAAAATGGTGAATTTTGTCTGAGTTAAGAAAACACTGCCAAAAGAAAACATTTTTTCCCCTTATGTCTACAGAATCTTTCTCTTTACTACACTTTTCCCATGAAAATACCTCAGAATATTGACACGAGGAAAAGTAGAAGGATATATGTGGAACAAGGTCGTTAATTTTTTCTTGCTTTGTTGAGGACCCCTTTTGAGCCATATTAACTTTTAGTGTGCACTTTTTTGTTCAGTACAGTCTGCAGACTCATCTCATTCTCTCTTTTGATAGGAACCATTGATCATTTTAACACTTGCTGTTCTTTTCTCACTAAGTGTTGCTGTGGATTAGCACATGATATCTTAGTTTCTTTCTTGCTTCAAAACCCAAAAGAAACTAATTTTATTTCTACTTTTTTTATATTAGCAGTCATCAAAGAAAAATTATGAGAACGTTAAATATATTAGACAGTATAGTATATTTGTTAGGAGAACTTTCTGTGGAGTTATCCTGAATTTGTCATTTAAAAACTTTCGTAATTCTGGAAAAACTTCTTAAACTCTCTATGCATCTTTTTCTTCCTCTGTATAATAAGAATAAGTGATAAAATTACCTAGCTCAGGGAGTTTTGTTCATGTCACTTACAGCAGTGCCTAGAAAGTGTAAATATGAAGAAACTATATAGAATATAAATGTAGTTATCACAATGCTCATGGCACAATGTCAGTCTACTTGCCAGTCTGACTACAAACATCTCTGGAGAATACCAGCCTCTGCTTGTATTCCAACTTCCAAATTTTGCACAAATTCCTGTCATTGACAAACTGTAAATGAGAACCATGCAGAGAAGGAGACACTGGGAATGTCACCCACCTACTCCACTGACTAGAGAGCAAGTAAGAAAGTCGTATGTGATGTCGAGTTGGCAACAGACAATTCAGTGAAGATACTTTGAAAATAACCTAAGACGTGATCTCAGAAATCACAAATTATTGCTTCTGTCACTGGCTGTGCCCAAGGAGGAATGTGAGTACTGAGGATAAGTGAGGAGAGATGAGATTCATTCTGCACTTTCTTGTTCAATTTACCTCCGTTAAATAAGACACTGTTTGAAGAGACTAACAATATGAATGCTTAAGTCCTGTCATTCTTTCATACTACTTCAGACACCTTTGGCACCCTGGTTGAAAATTTTATTCTCAAGGGCACAGTAGATCGGTTTCTGATGGGAGAAAACATGAGAAGGGGCTTGCCACATAGCCTAGTGGTTATGTTAGGTGCGCCTGACTTCAGTGGCCACAGTTCAGTTGATGGCAACAGACCTATGCCACTCATCAGTGGTCATGCTGTGGCAGTGACCCACATATAAAATAGAGGAAGACTGGAAACACGCTAGCTCAGGGCAAAGGAATGAGGAAAAATATGGTCAAAGTAGGTAAAAAACATTATAGTACTTCTAAAGTAATTTAATTTTCCTTTGAGACTTGCAGGTTTAGATATCAAGCTTTAGAATAGTGTCCCAGGGAGAAGAGATCTCTGCTTATAAGGCCTCCTAGGGTAAATACCTTACACTCAACAAATCCTAGACCCTGGAAAGAAAACTGTGTTTCTTCATTTGTTCATTAATTCATTCATTCATTCATGCAATTTCTATCATTTTTTTTTAAACCTGTGCAGATTGCACTAAATGGGTTTGTCTTTTTAAAATGGATGTTAGGGTGATTTTTCCAAACTAGGATTTAGGGTTAAAAAATTAGAACAATTACATATCTCCAAGTCATTTTGTCAAAGCATATAGAACATATATTTGTGCCAATTTTTGATTTTGAAATTTCTTTTCCCCTTAGAAATAATTTGAAGTTCATAATATCCTATATTTCTTACTTATATTGAAGGCATGTGTTATGTCTCATTTTATATACTCTCCTTGTTCATCTGTATTATTTTTAAAAATACGTAAAAGAGGAATATTTTGGCTGCTACCATTACTCTTAGGCCTCCTAGAGATTTGACAGGAATTTCATAAATAATGATATTTCTTATATAGAGAACATTTATTCTGCATTCTATGCTCAACTAGGTATGTCCTATACCAGATCTTATTTAATCTTTACAGCTATATAGTAAATTAGATCTGATTATCTCCTTTTTTATGAATGTGTAAATTGATGCTCCGAAAAGAGGAATAACCATATTTGAAACTCTATAAGGACCTGATATTTTTGCATAGGTTATATAAACGGTTTTATAGGCTTTTTTCACT
Source organism: Equus quagga (assembly GCF_021613505.1). Classification (NCBI taxonomy): domain Eukaryota; kingdom Metazoa; phylum Chordata; class Mammalia; order Perissodactyla; family Equidae; genus Equus; species Equus quagga. The sequence continues at coordinate 13,079,527 of NC_060267.1, read as the reverse complement.
CACACTGTCTCATTTGGCCATGATTATATTATTATAGACTAGTCAGGGAAGGTACTAACTCCTAACTATAATTGGCCTGTAAATTACAACATTAATCAATCAAAACAAGAAACTCTTCAGTTGCCATGCCTGGTGAGCAAGAGGGAACAGGAAAAAAAGTACTATGTCTTAGCTGTATTATGGTACCAAAGATTCTTACTGGAAGGCAGATTAAAAATAATGAAGTTACTGATCATACTTGGTACAATGTGGTAGATTACCAGTGTAATAAGTAGCATGGAGTATTGGGTAGAGATCTGCATCAGGAATTAAGATATTTGGTTGCTAATCTCTGTCTGAACAATAATGTCAAGGGAAACAAATCTCACACTTAGTTTTGCTGTTTCTCGTTGTTACCATTTTCCATCTCATTGGACACTGTCCCCAAGTTTCCTTTTCCAAATTCAGTACTAATGTGCATCACGTTTTCTATTCCTCAGTGTTTTGTGTACATCCCTGTTCTGGCAATTTCGATTCACTGAATTAGTCCCTTTGAGCCAGCGGCAGAGAGAACAGATAAAAAAATTAACTGGCTTGTGCTACATAAAATCCTATGTAGAAACCATACTAGAGAGTTTTAAAACACCTTCTGATATTTTTTTCTCTTTTATATATCTGGTCTTTTATTCCTCTCTGTAGTCAAAGAGATACATCCTCTCTGGGTAAAATGGAAAATTTAAGACAAAAACATTGACAATAAAAGGGAAACTTGTTCAATGAGAGCAAATCTTTTCAGAAATCCTGGTTTTCATGGATTATAACAATCGCAGTCGCTAATATTTTTAATATTCCAGCCATTCTGAGTGTTAGTGAGCCTGTGAGGAAATCAGAGGTAAGTTGACATACAGAAGGCAGTGGAAGTCCCCTAAACCTTACCATTAATTCATTACTTGTCAGCTCAACTTTTGATCAAATTGAACAGGATATATTGGAGTTATATACTGCAACTGGGTAAATTAAAAAGTGTAAAAAAGAGTTAGCATATATTTTTATTATATCAACTTATATATTGATATAATATATCAATTATATTGTTATTAAGGCAAGAAATTAGTCTGTGACTGTGTGTTTCTAATTGAATATAGGCAATATAGAACTTTGTTTGACTTTAATTTCAGGTGGTCTGTGATTATATTTGACATTTGCTAACTGTACGAATATATGTAAGGTATATAACTTCTTTGAGCGTCGTTCTTTATTTGGGAATAAAGATAGACGTTTCACAGGCATGTTATGAGGGCTAAATGAGATTAAATAAAAAGTCCTTAGTATTTTTCTGGAATAAATAATGCTTTTGTTAAATCACAATTTCTATGACTATCCATCCCAACAGTTAATTCCAGCTAAAAGAAAAATAAAGATAATAAAATAGCTATTCTAAAAGAACATTGAGGGCCACACAATTTATAGAGTACTTTCATTTATATTATTTCAACTAATTTTCAAAAACACTCTTGAAATTTCAGCTCCATTTTAAACAGAAACTAACTGAAACTTACAGAAATTAAGGAACTCATCCAAAGTTGTAAATCTGTTAAGTGGCCCTTTTGTATTTTATCTCATGTTCCTCTAAATGCAAAGTCCAAATACTTTCTCTGATGAGAACTTATCCTAGAACGTCATAAATAGAAATTAATAGTGACTTGCCACCATAATCTTACTATCTTTTTACTTTTCTATTATTGTATAAATTATAGAGGCTTGCAGATGAACTGAAGGAGTGAGGTTATGGGCTAAGATTTACCATAAACCACTACAGATATGAATGCCACTATTTCTGAAATTGTAATTAAATGTGACTTGATGATCTCTCTTTTCCCTTAATTTGATTCTATGAACACTGATATGAATGCTGAGAATTGAACCCGTCCATCATTACTGAAATGAAGAAATATAAATTACTCAGCTTTCTCCAGGGAATCAGTCAACTAAAATAATAGTGAAAAAACAGTAAAAAGCATCTAATAAAACAATTCTTCCAACCATTAGATGGATTCTCCTGAGGGATCTTTGCTTCACTCAGGCCAAGAGAAGTTCTTAAAGGAATCTAGTGTCAAGGCCCAAAGCCCAGAATGACTCAGCAGGGCCCATAATAAATGTAGAGTATTTATGAAGCTGAATTAGATGCTACCCAGGGCATTGAATTAAGCAATTTTCCTTTTCTCTAATGTGTTATCCCAAACCCAGAACAACTCTTTTAAACTCATAAAGTAAAAAGAAACAGAGTGATATAATTAATAAAGCACATGCTTTTGAGATATGATTTGTGAAATTTTTCTTTGATCTCTAATGAAGTTTAGCTGAATAAGAAAGAATTTAGTAAACACAGAAAAAATTGAAGCAAGTAGACTTTCAAAGATATTGAGCTACTAAAAGGTAATTCCACACAGTGCAACAAAAAACTATTAAAAACAAAACCAACAACAAAACACACCAGAAATAAAATGGAAGGATCATAAAGCTCTTCTCTCAGTCTCTTGGAGGAACATCCTTTGGTCCTTCAAACTTAATATATCCTTTAATATAGAGTCCTTTTCTTACCTTAGACATCAATGAAATCAGCAATATCTAGTTTATTTAAAGGGTTATTGTTAATATGAACTTCATGGTAGGGATTTTGGAAGAGCAAGATATAAAGGTGTTTTCAGAATGAAACCTTGAAGATGCTTTTTAAACATTTTATTTAACAAATATGAAATTTTATTGCTTATTTTCACTTCAAATAACTCAACGATTCTGTCTCAGAGATACTTCAAAGACAAGTAAGAATTGATTTTGATGAAATGGGTGGAAGTTAATATAAGGCTTAATAACCTAGAGCATGTTCTTCCAGGGGCAAAAATGGATCAACATTCAGAAATAAAAAGCTGAAAAGATGAGTTAAATACTTGCAGATATCCTCCATACTCGGCATGAATACATCCATGCAATGGCTAAAAGCTCTGGGAATCACATGCACCTTGTTAAACATTGAAGTTTATTTCTTGCAGAAGGCTGAGGAATGAATGCAGATAATTCTTATCAGGCTTATTTGACATTGGTAAATGAATACAATCCATTGAAATTTCTTACATATTTTTTCATGAAAAGTATAGTATCCCACCTCCAATTCTGTGGCATTGGATCATTTTTTGCTAGAGTCTCCTTAAGGCTGTTTTTCTCTGGTCCTAGACGACTGACTAAAAAGTTTTCATTTTCAGTGATGATCACATGAACCCTTAAAATATCTATGAATACCTTTCTTCATAGCTCTTCACACACTCCTTCACAGGCTTAATCAGTAGCCAAAAGCTTTAAGTCGTTGTATTATTATTCAGAAAAGTGTTAAAATTAACGGGAAACTTAAGAGGAAAAACAAATATGCGAAAAAGTTGAAATAAGGTTAAAAACAGAGTGCAATGATACATTATTCCCTATAGAATCATAATATTACAATATTTTTTTTTAAACACCTAGCTCTTCAATGTCAGTAAGTTATCGCAGAAATTTCAATCTTGAGATTGAAACCAAATCTTGTCTATTTGTTGAGAATGCATTTGGTAACTTCAAGGTGTTGTGAAAAACTAGTTCTTTCAATGAAAAGCAAACCCTGACGAAGGAAGTGTGATGGCACTGAGCGAGAGTAAACTTAATGAGAAGGATGAACTGTAAAGAAATTGAAGGAAAGGAATTTTGAAATGACGTTTTATGAAATTTTCTTTTAAATTATATATCAACAATTTTGGCTTCCTTTACATATCTTTCATTATAAATTTACTTACCACAGGGAATTTAGGTCAGGTAGATGAATACATCTTGAAAAGTAGATAGTGTAGGAAAATGCATCTTGCAAAACAAAGATACAACCTACTTAATATTCAGCCTAGAATTTGGCATAAAATAGAGAATTGCACCTGATGGCAGTAGGTAATTCAATGATAAACTCAACACTAATCAATTAATTAGACGTGTTTATTTTAAACCTACTATGACTATACGAGGCACTGGATTATGTTGCAATACCTTTGAAGGTGAGACTCTGGTCTAACTTTCAGAAATTCACAGAATAGTGGAGGAGTTCGCAGGAGATTTCAGCACAGGATGTGTCATGGGTTGGTAAGAATGACTATAAGATTCTTACGAACTCTTACAAGGACTATTAAACCTAGTATTGAGGGAACAAGGAAAGAGGTGAGTTTGGGTGTCATTGAAATCTGCTACTCACAATGCCAGTTACGTACATGTTTTTTATTTAATGCAAGTTTCACATTCATTCTTATAAAGGTTACTACTAATGAGGGCCAGAGAAATGAAGTGGCCATTGTGTGTGGCAATGCTGACGTGCTGCAAATACCTAATGTGCCTCAACTGTGGTGATCGAATCCTAGCTGAAGATGAGAGAAGTGGATTGTGTGTGTGGGTGGGATGGGGGCTGGTGATGGGGTGGAGAAGGCAGATACACCATGGCGGGAGAGGTCACCATGTACACGAAGTGGAAGAACAAGGCTAAGATTCAGTTGCCTAGAATGCCTGACAGGTACTGTACGACCAAGTGATTCTACCTCATTTTCCTTTGTTGTTAGTGTTCCTATGTGATTCTCTTGCTGCTAAATTTATTTGTTACTCTTTATCTTAGAGATAGCTTTTTACACAGGACACCATCTTACTCCCAAGGTTTTCAGCTCAGTGGGTAGGGAATAGTTTCTCCATTGAGGACAGGCTTATAAGACTTTTATTAAATGCTAAGCAATTTTCTAAATGCTTCACATATATTAACTCATTTAATGTTCACAATAACCTAATGAGATAGGCTTGTTTACAGAGGAATAAACAGTGTATTTATGGATGAAGCAGAGAGGGACTAAGTGGTTTTTCAGAGCTAGTAAGTGACTTGGATTCAAACCTGGATGTCCTCACTCTTCCTTGTGGAAATATCTACAGTAATATCATTTAAATTTTATTTTCAAAAGAAAAAATTAAAACACTATTTTAACGTAATTCCCTCAAGGTCCATCCATGTTGTTGTGGAAGGGACGATTTTATTTTTTTATGGCTGAGTAGTATTCCATTGTATATATATACTATATCTTCTTTATCCAATCATCAGTTATGTTAAGTGAAATAAGCCGGATAGAGAAAGACAATCTCTGTATGACTCCACTGATATGAGGAATTTAAACATGGGGAAAAGAGAACGGATTAGTGGCTACCAGGGGAAAGGGGGAGCGGGGGGTGGGCACAAAGGGTGAAGGGGTGCACCTACAACATGACTTACAATAATATACAACTGAAGTTTCACAAGATTGTAAACTATCATAAACTCAATAAAAATTAACTTTAAAAAATAAATAAATAAACTATTTTAAGAACACATACAAATAAAGAAATTTAATTTACCGCAGCTTTCTTGGGGAGCACTTGTATAACTCTTTGAGGGAAATTCTTCAATGTAATAATAATAATAACGGTCATTTTAAATAGACAGGGAAATAAGTTGTATAAGAATAAAAGGCATAAAAAACAACACATAAGTAGGCTGAAATGTCACAAAATATTGCCAGGGATTCAGATGTAATCAATATCAGCTTTAAGCACTTCCAGTTTAATTTATTTTCTACCTCTTTCTCACCTCTGTCTCTACATCTGAGGTTGCTCATGGCAATGACTTTAGTGTTTCTGAGTTCCAACGCAGTAGTAGTAGGAGTTGGAAAAGCTGTGTGAGCAAAAGTTGATAGAAGGCTGAAGACAAAACAGTCACTTTAAAAAAATAAAGTATCATTCCCATTTTTGAGGATTCTCCATGTAATTAAAGTTTTAACTAACACAGCCTAGGAAAGTTGTAGAGGGATTGGAGCAATAGCACAGAGGTGGTTCTTGCTGGGAACAAACCTCCTGGTCACATCTCTGAAAGTTCACAGCTTGTATTTGGAGTCAGAAAAGTCTGGGAACAAATCCCTGCCCAACTACTGCAAGCTTTATGACACTGACTTTTTTCCAGCTTGCCTTAATCAAAGAGTTTTATCACGTGTAAATAGAGGAATATAAAGGATCACTGTTATTATCAATTTGCTTTAAATTTCCCCTAAGGTGAAATGACATACTACCTCAACCGAATTCCAGATGCAGACTTGGATATTTGTCCAGCCACTCTTCAAGTCTGTTGTTTGTGCTTTGGTCCATAGGTCTGGCAGGAGGAAAACAAATAAGCAACTGAAGAATGAGAAACCAGACAGAAATAACAGAGTTCATCCTCCTGGGACTGTCAGATGACCCACAGCTCCAGGTGGTGATCTTTGCCTTTCTGCTCATCACCTACATGCTCAGCATCACTGGGAACCTGACCATCATCACTCTTTCTCTGCTGGATTCCCACCTCCAGACCCCCATGTATTTCTTCCTTAGAAATTTCTCTTTATTAGAAGTTTCATTCACAACTGTCAGTATACCCAAATTCCTGGGCACCATTATGTCAGGAGATAAAACCATTTCCTTTAGTAATTGCATTGCTCAGTTATTTTTTCTCATTCTCTTGGGAGCCACTGAATTCTACCTTCTGGCTGCCATGTCCTATGACCGTTATATTGCCATCTGCAAACCTCTGCATTATATGACCATCATGAATCGGAGAGTTTGCACACTCCTTGTCTTCTCTTCATATCTAGTTTCATTCTTATTCATATTCCCTGCACTCATTTTGCTCTTAAACCTTGATTACTGTAGGTCTAATATTATTGACCATTTTACCTGTGATTATTTTCCCCTGCTGCAATTTTCTTGTTCAGACACCAAATTCCTAGAGATAATGGAGTTTTCCTATGCTGTGTTTACTCTAATGTTCACTTTGGCATTAATAATTCTGTCTTACATATATATCATCAGAACCGTTTTTAGAATTCCTTCTACTAGTCAGAGGACAAAGACCTTTTCCACATGTTCATCTCATATGATTGTCATCTGTATCTCTTACAGCAGCTGCGTTTTTATGTATATTAAACTCTCAGCAAAAGACAGAGTATCTCTGAGCAAGGGAGTTGCTGTGCTCAACACCTCAGTAGCCCCCATGCTGAACCCCTTTATTTACAGCCTGAGGAATCAGCAAGTCAAGCGAGCCTTCATGGACATGGCAAGGAAGGCTGTATTTTTCTCAAGCAAATGAAATGATGTAGTGTCATGAATTAGAGACACATTGCAGGGCAATTTAAAAATTATACTCATGAAGTTTCAGTAGCTTCTTCAAATCACAATGACCTCCCTCTCATCCCTGTTTATTCTTTTTATTTTTTTCTAGCAATTTGCAAGCACATTTGTTTAATATATTTCTTATTGAGTTTAAATAACTTTTCTTATGTCTCACTGACCCCCATTCTACTGAACACTGGGTTAGTTGCAACCTTTTAAACAATAATTATTTTAAAAAGTAAAATTGTATTTTGAGTTTTGTTTAGGTAAAGAATATGATCACCAAGAATGGAAGAGACAGTGTATAAATATTGATATGATATTTTACTTACTGTACACAGACAATAGAATTTTGTGATTTTCATTTATATTTGACAGAAATTAGTTTCATCATCTTGCAGTTTCTCTGGAAAAAAATTTTTATATGTCATATACTTTTTTCAAAGTATGCAAATACTTTATTTTAAAAACCAAGAAACACGACTTTTTGCTCACTTTAATAGCGTATGTCTGTATAATTTATTTATTGATAAAAAAAGCATAGATCTTTAATATGTATACTTTTGTAGATATGGTGCTAAATAATCTCCTTATTTCCAAATCCCATAATAATCCAATAGATACAGGTAGATACATGCATACATACATACAAACTAGAAAATAGTGAAGAAATAGCCATTTTAGACATGTAGGTAGGATAAGTTCACTTTCTTTAATTCCACAGAAGGTAAGTTCTGCTTTCTGACTAAGCTGAAATATACTTGTATACAAATGTATATATGTGCATAGCTCTTTCTCAAGTTTTGGATTAGTTTGAAACAGAGCATGCATCTAAATTATTTTATATCTAGAGAAAATCATTCAAGTTTTGTAGAAAATAAAAGCTTCATAACAAGGCAAAGTTTTCCATTTTATATAAAATTAGGATTTCATTTGTTAAAACACTCTTCTGCCCATTCTACTTAAGGCATTAGTAAGTGCCTAAAGTATTTCGAAAAGATGTGTGTAAAGTTGAAATAATTATGGATACTAAAAGGAATTCTAAGTTATATAAACCATTTCTTAGAAATAAAAAATATCCTGTAATCTTAATTAGTGGTGCAATACCCCTAATGATAATTATGTGCTATATTCAATTAGAGACAGCATAAGATTTGTTGAGAAAGAAAAAAAAAGTGATAGAAAATTGACAGGGATTCAAAACATCAGAGGAAATTTGTGTATGGTTTCTCTGTTTCATTTCATCTATCTGAAGTACAGTCTGCATATTAAATAAGAAATAGTTGACAAACTTGAGGTTTCTATAACTTCTAAGCATATATTTTCCCAATGATAAATCAGGTATAATATCAGGTAAATCAGGTATACACAACTTACTATAGGAATGGAAATAAATCTGTAATGCATATAGCATAATTAGCTATCAATAAATTGTAGCAATTATTAATATTGTTCTCTTTAACTGTTACAGTTGTGAGTATGTACAGATTATATTTTTTCGGTGGTATGAATAGCTAACACAGGATCTATCCACATAAAATTTCAAGGGCACGAGACAGTTTTAACAATAGGCACAATGTTGTACATCAGATCTCTAGAACTTATTCATTTTGTATAATTGAAACTTTATGCCTGTTGATTAGCAACTCCCCTATTTCCTCCTCCCCCACCTCCAGTCAACCACATTTCACTAATTGATTCTATGACTTTGAATGTGTCATAACTCCTATAAGTGGATCCAGGCAGTATTTATCCTTTTGTGACTGGCTTCTTTTACTTAGCATAATGTTCTCAAGCTTCATCTGTGTTGTCACATATTACAGGATTTCCCTCCTTTTTAAGGCTGAACAGTATTCCATTGTATGTATTTACAACATTTCTGTATCCATATCTTGGACATTTAAGTTGTTATCATAACTTGAAAATTGTGAATCCTGCTGCAATGAACATGGAAATGCTAATATCTCCTAGAGACATTGATTTCGAGTGTTTTAAATATATACCCAGAAATGAAATTGCTAGGTAACACAATAGTTCTATTTTTAATTTTTGAAGGGCCTCCATACTTTTTTCCATAGTGGCTGCACAATTTTGCGTTCACTCCCACAGTGTGCAAGCATTCTAATTTCTCCACACCCTCATCAGCACTTGTTGTCTTTTGTTTCTTGATAATGACCATTCTGACAGGTGTGAGGTGCTGTATCACTGTGGTTTTGATTTGCATTTCTCTGAAGATTGGTGACACGGAGCATCTTTCTCATACCTGTTGGCAATTTATCTCCTTGTATTTGTGTGTCTTCTTTAGAAAAATGTCTGCGCAAGTCTTTAGCCCATTTATTAATCAGGTTATTAGGGGGTTTTTTCCTTTGTTTCAGTTTTTGCTATTGATTTGTGGGAGTTCCTTATATATTTTGGACATTAACCCTTTATTGATGCAGACACTGTAGCTTTGTGATATATTTTAAAATCTGGAAGCCAGTTTTGATCTTTTTTCCAAGGTTGATTTTGCTATTCATGGTCTTTTTTGGCTCCATATAAATTTTAGAATTAGATTTTTTTCTATTTCTGTAGAAAAAGGCCATTGGCATTTTTGACAGAGATTTCATTGAATTTGTAGATCGCATTGGGTAACATGGATATTTGTACAGTATTTAGTTTTCCAATCCATGAGCACTGGACATCTTTCCATTGGTTGTGTCTTCTTTAGCCCCTTTCATCAAAGTCCTCTACCTCTCAGTGTACAAGATTTCTACCTCCTCTGTTAAGTTCTTCCTAAGCATTTTATTCTTTTGAATGTTGTTGTAATTGAAAGTTTTTATTCAATTTCCTTCTCAGATAGTTCATTAATAGTGCATGGAAACACAACTGATATTTTTTAATATTTATTTTGTATCCTGCAAGTTTACTGGATTAATTTATTAGTTCAAACATTTTTATTATGGAGTCTTAGTGTTTTCTATATATAAGATCATTTTGTCTACAAATAGAGATGCAGTTTATTTATTTATTTTTATTTATTTTGCCTAATTATTCTGTCTGGGACTTTCAGTACCTTGTTGACTACGAGTGGCGAGAGTGGAACTAAAAGGTACTAAATCCTAATCTTATAATTGGAATATAAATTACAATATTAATCAATCAAAACAAGAAACTCTCTGACTGCCATCCCTGGTGAGCAAGAATGAGAAGAAAAAAAGTGTAAAACCTTTAGCAGTATTATGCTGCCAAAAATTCATATTGGAAGGCAGATTAAAAACAATGGAGTTAGTACAACTGAAATCTCACAAGGTTGTAATCTATCATAACATTAATTAAAAAAAAACAATGGAGTTAATAAATGGACTTAGTACAGTGTGGTAGATTACCAGTTTAAAAAATGATATAAAGTATTAGGTAGAAATCTGCATCAGGAATTAAGATATTTGGTTGCTAATCTCTGTCTGAAAACTAACGTTAAAGGAAACAAACTTCACACGTAGTGTCGTTCCTTTGTTTTGTTGTTGTTGTTGTTGTTGTTGTTGTTTAATCTCAGTGGATACTGTCTCCCAAGCTTCCTTGTCCAGTTTCAACACTATGTGTATTATGCCTTCTATTCCTTAGTGTGTTGTTTACATTCCTGTTCTGGCTATTTCAATTCACTGAAGAATTTGCCTTGAGCCAATGGCAAAGAGAATAGATAAAATATTAAGTAAAAATATCAAGCAGCTCACGCAAGTAAAATCTAATTAGAAATAGTGCCAAAGAGCTTTAAAACACTTTCTGATATTTTTTTCTTTTTTGTGTATTTTCTCGTTTCTCACTCCCTAGAGTTAAGTAAGTATATTCCCCCTAGGAAAATGGAAAGGATAAGAAAAATATTATTGAAATAGAAGACATACTTGTGCAATGGCAAAGGGAATGCTATTAGAAATGCTGTCTCCCCTAGATTACAAGGATGGGATTTGCTAATATTTTACTGTTCCGGCCACTCTGAGTGTTTGTGAACCTGTATGAAGAGCAGACGTAAGCTAGTCATCTAGAACACAATGAAAGTCTCCCAAACTTTGTAATTGATTCATTATTTATCAGCTTAACTTTTAATCAAATTAAATAGGATATATTGTGGTTATAATTTGCAACGGGGTATGTTAAAAGTGTAAGAAAAGGATAGTCTATTTTTTTATATTAATTTATTCATTCTCTATTACTTAAAGACGGGAAGTTACTGTGCCTATATCTGTGTATTTCTAACTGAATACAGGCTGTGTAGTACTGTGTTTAAGAGAACAGACTTTAATTTCAGGTAGTTTGAAGTTACATTTGACACTTGCCAGGTGTATGAATTTATTTAAGGTACATAATCTCTCTGAACTTCAGTTTTATATTTGGGAATAAAGATAATAAGTGTCACAGGTATGTTATAAGGACTAAATGAAATAATAATAAAAGTCCTTAATATGTCACTGGAATACATAATGCCTTTGCCAAATCACAGCTACCATGAACATCCTTTCCAAAGTTAGTATTAATTCCAACTAAAAGAAAAATAAAATAAATAAAGCAGCTGTTCACATATCCCATTAAGTGCCACATAAACTAGAGAGCATTTTCATTTATACTGTTTCAATGAATTCTCAAAGATACTCTTGAAATTTCAACTTCATGTTAAACAGAGAAAACTGAAACTTGAAGAAATTAAGTAACATCCAAAGTCAAAAATTCATTAACTGGCTCACTTGTGTTTTTAATCCATGTCTCTCTAATTGCAAAACCCATATACGGTCTATGATAATAAATCCACCCTATCAAGTCATAAATAAGAAATTAGAAGTAAGTTTTGGTGCCATAATTGTATTAATATTTTTTTTACTTTTCCTATTTTGTTTAAATTATAGATGGCTAGATAATGAACTGACAACATGATGTTACGAATTCATATTCAGCATAAGCAGGTATAAGTTTTACTATTTCTGAAAATATTTTTAAATGTGATTTGGTGATCTCATTTCCCTTGATTTGTTTCTATACACAGTAGTATGAATTTTGAGAATTAAATCTGCTCATCTTTATTGAAGTTAAGAAATACAAATTATTCAGATTTCTCTAGGGAAGTAATCATCTAAAATAATTATGAAGAATATTAAAAGGTAATTCTAATAAAACAAATTTTCAACCACGCAGAGGGGTCTCCTTTGGAGGTGTTGTTTCACTCAGGTAGGGAGAAGGTCTCAAATGAACTCTTAGTTCATTTGTCAAGAATGATTGAGCAGTGCCAAAGGTTTATTTCAGTGCAACTATGAAGCTGAGCTAGATGTTACCCATAACAGTGAATTAATTTTTTTCCTTTTTTCTAATACATTGAGCTAAACATGAACAACTACTTTATTGAACACTTCAATAAAGTAAAAAGAAACAGGATAACACAATCAATGGAGCAAATTGCTTTGGAGATCCTCTGTTGATTTATGCTAATGACTTTCAATGAGGGTGAAAGGAAGAGGAGAACATTGAGTAAAGACACATGTTAGAAAAAAGTAGACTTTCAAAGTTAATGCATTAGTAAGGGAGGTTTCCACCCAGCACAAGAGAAACACCTGAAATGAAGTGGATCATTCAAGTGCTCTTCTCTCAGTCTGTCAAAGGCACATTCTTTGAGCCTTCAAGCTAATATATTCTTTAGAATAGAGCCACTTTCTTACCTTGAGTATCAATGAAATTGCCATTATCTAGTTCCTCTAGAGGATCATTGTTAATATTTACTTGATGGTAGGGATTTTCGAACGGCAAAATATCAAGATGTTTCAAGAATGAAATCCCTGAAGAGGATTTCTTGTTCAACCAATGTTAAGTACTATTTATCATTTTCATTTTGAATGGCTCAGTGAATCTGACTCAGGGATCCCTAGAAGACAAGTAAGAATTAATTTTGATGAAATGAGTGGAAGGTAATGGAAATCTCAGTAACGTAAGCCATTTTCTGGCATGGAAAAATATGGACCTGCCATCAGAAATAAAAAGGTGAAATGAGGAGTTAAATGCTCGAAGACATCCTACACTACTTTACCCAAATGTATCCATGTATGGCTTACGGCTCTGGGAATCACGGGCACTTTGTTAAATATTCAACTTTATTTCTCTCAAGGGATGTAAGTGGTGAAGATTTGTATTAGGCTTATTAGACGCTGGTAAATAAGTATAGTCCATTGAAGTTTCGTAAACATTGTTACATAGAAGTATGATATACTATCCCTATTCTCTAACACTGGACCATCCCAATTCTCTACTATTGGATCATGTCCTACTAGAAATTTCTTCTGTTTCCTGGAGTCTGACTATGGTTGTGTTCATTCTTTGTGGTGCCTACACAAACTATCCAAATACCACTTTAAACATTCCGTCATAGCTCTTCATACATGCTTGACAGCTTTAATCAACAACCAAAATGCGTGTCATCACATTATTATTCAGAAAAGTGTTAAACTTAAGAGAAAAAATAAGACGAAAATCATATATGTAAAAAACATGGGAAACAGATTGGAAATGCAGTGCAATGACGCAATACTGATTGTAGAATAATAATAACACTAGTATAATATCCTTAAATGCCTCGATGTCCAAAATCAGTAGACTATGGCGAAAACTTCAATATTTAGATTGGAAGCAAACGTCGTTCATATGATGAGAATGCACTTTGGAATCCAAGTGTTGTGAAACACCAGTGCTTTTAATGAAAAGTGAAAAGTGACGAAGAAAGATTGCTGTCAGGAAGCAGCACAGAATGTATTGAAGGGATGACTTGTAACATAGTTTAAAGAAAAGACATTTTGGAATAATGTTTTGTGAAGTTTTAAAAAATTCATATATCAGTAAAATTTGGTTTCCTTTATGTATCCTTTGTTTTCAATTTCCTCAGTACAAGGACCAAACACACTACTGGCAAAGTAGGAAAAAAATTCAATTTGCAAAACAAAGACACAAACTTATGAAAGCTGTCTAGAATATAGCATAATTAGAGAAGTATAACTTATGGAAGCACATGTTTCAGAAACACGCTGAACATCTATCTATCCATTAAATTGAGAAATGTCTATTTTAAACCAACTATATACTATATTTAACAATGGATTATGTTGCAATAGCTTAGAGATAAACACTATCCTAAGATTCAAGAATACACCGAGTAGTAGAGAAGTTCCCTGGAGATTGCAGCACAATACCCTAAGTTTGGGAAGGATGAGTATAAGGTGCTACAGAGACTCATACAATGAGTATAAAATCTAGCATTATGGAAGTAAAGAAGGAGGTGATTTGGAGTATCATAACAATGTGCTACTCACAATGATAGTTACTCCCACATATATTATATCATGTTGTCCCAGAGCCAATCACTCTCAGAAAGGTTATTATCACTAATGAGGAGCAGAGGAACAAAGCAGCCATTGGCAACAATGCTGACATGCTTAGGAATAGGTAGCATGCCTCAAATGTGATCAATTCTTAGCTGAAGATGGGAAGACTGTGTGAGTGTGAGTGTGTGTGTTTGTGTGGTGGTGGTCAGGGGTATGGGAGGCAGATATACCAAAGTAGAAGACATCAGCACCATGTATATGAGATGAAAAAACAAGGTTCAGATTAGTGAATCTTATGCCTAGAAGGCCAAACAGGTACTGTACGGCCAGGTGATTTCTACTCTGAATTTCTTTTTATCTATATGTGATTCTCTTGCTATAAATTTTATCTTAGACATAGCCTTTTACATAGGACACCATCTTAATCTGAAGGTTTTTTAATTCAGTGTTTGGGAACATATTTTTCATAGAGCAAAGCCTTATAGGACTTTCATTATATGTTTGGCATTTTTCTAAACACTTCACATACATTAAATTATTGAAGGTTCATAGAACTCTATGAGATAGACAAGGTATTTAGAGGCAGAAAATGTATTTATGGATGAGGAACTGAAGCACAGAGAAGTTAAGTGACTTTCAGACATAGCAAGTGGCCTGGATTCAAACCTAGAAATCTTCACTCTTTGTTATAGAAATATTTATGGTAATACCTTTTCTTTTGAATAAAAAGTAGAAAAAACCCACGATTTTTAAACACATATAAAATTAATAAATAGTCAGTCTAATTATAGTAATTATAACAAAAAGGAAATGGAAGCAAGAGTATAACAGAAGGTTTAAAAGAAAGATCGATAATATAAGAAAGTTCTGCAAAGATATAAACTAAAATGGAATTACAAGTCAGTTGTATAAAAATCCAAAAACCTCATGCTGCGTCAATTCAAATTTGTGATTAATAGAACAGACTTATAAAAACTCTGTCAAAATTCAGAAGACATTTAAAATGACAAAAAATAATTTGATTTTTTTTTTTTTTTTGAGGAAGACTGGCCCTGAGCTAACATCCATGACCATCTTCCTCTACTTTATATGTGGGACGCCTACCACATCATGGCTTTGGCCAAGAGGCACCATGTCCGCACCTGGGATCCGAACCGGCAAACCCCAGGCTGCGGAGAAGCGGAATGTGCACACTTAACCGCTGCACCACCTGGCCGGCCCCCACAAAATATAATTTAATAGATGTGGAAAACAAATAATACAGAATGCAAAATATGGAACCTTGGTATTGCCACAGGAGAGAAAATTAGCAATAGGAAAGAGAAAAGACAGATAACTGCTGGGAGAATGGATTTTATAAGCAAAATATAATGACAAATATAGATAGAAATAGATGATAGACAAAGATACATAGAAATATCCTATGTTAAACTATGATGAACAATGTGTAATAGTATTGAACACAAAAATTAGAGATACATATTATCAGATTCAGTTGAAAAGGTAATTAAAATGAACTATCAGTGACCTCCATTAAAACATAAAAAGCGTTTCCCTATGAACAGTGAACATGCCTTATTGTTTACATTAACAGAAAAACATGAAACTCCTCAAGAAAATTTCTAAGTATATTGATGAGGGATAACTAAATATTTTTTTAAAATTAAAGATGCGTTAATTCTAGAGTTGGCATTTATTTATTAAACATAATTGAGCAACACTGTGTACCATACCGCGCACTAGGCTTTGAGAACAGCATACTGAACTAATTATGGCTCCTATTTTCACTAAGTTTACAATCCATGTGTGAAACAGATTAACTATTAAATAATCGATATTTCTATGGGTATTTCTATGTGTATGTATATTTGTATGTACATGTGTATCCAGGTAGCTCTATTTTTCTATAGAGAAAAATTAATTGAGATAAAGTGAGAGTGATGAAGTTGCTGTTCAAGAAATTACTTTTAAAACAATAAAGTGCTGTGCATTCTTCATTGCATTGTCTAACTGAATATGTGTTTGTTAATATCTATGCCTTTTGATGATCATGTAGAGACCCCAAAACTCACATATGCTGAATACAAAGTAGTGGCTTAAGAGAGAGTGGCCTCTCAAGAAAGGTAGAAGAGGGGCGGGCCCAGTGGCGCAGCGGTTAAGTTCGCACGTCCGCTTCTCAACAGCCCAGGGTACGCCGGTTCGGATCCCGGGTGCGGACATGGCACCGCTTGGCACACCATGCTGTGGTAGGCGTCCCACATAGAAAGTAGAGGAAGATGGGCATGGTTGTTAGCTCAGGGCCAGCCTTCCTCAGCAAAAAGAGGAGGACTGGCAGTAGTTAGCTCAGGGCTGGGCTTCCTCACAAAAAAAAGAAAAAGAAAGGTAGAAGAACAATAATTATTCAAAACACGACATTTGGAAAGTAAAGAAAAGAATTCCAGTGGGAGGAAAGAGAATAGGCAAAGATACACTAGTGACAGAAAACATGGCACATTGCAAGATGTTCTGTATCAGTGAAAATATGTATTACGAAAACCTCAAACATATAATTAAGTGGTGTCTCTGGAGTTTTACAGAACCAGTGTCTGCCTCCTAGGATGGCTTTCCAAAGATCTTAAGACAGCTGTTATTTATGCTTAAGTTTTTCCAAGTTAATTAATGCCGTTACAGTCACATAAAAAGTTAACATTTCCCAGGTCTTACCTGCATAGGAATCGAGTTTTAGAACCTAGATACAAGTTTAACATCTAACATTTGCTTGCTGTTTGACATTAGGATAATTTACCTAGGCTCTTTAAATTAAATTCCAACATGAAGCCCACTGTCCTAATTGAAAAAAGCCTTCTTTGATATACAATAGAATAGTGATTTGGAGATATTCTTTTAGGTATCATCACTAAGCCTGAACACAAATGCTTCTATTTAGGTTCACTATTATGCTTCTGAAAACATCACATACTTATTAAAATACTTCATAGGGAGTTATAAAATCAAATCAATGCTTAGTTCACAAGTTCACAAATTAATGCTTAGTTCACAAGAATATGCATCACTTGAGTTCACAAGTGATGTATATTCTAGGCAGATATATGTTAGAAAAACGTAGAAGTATTAGCTTTCCAAAATGAATTCATATTGGAATATTTTGAATATGCATGAATGAGAGAAATAAATTAAAGAATGAAATGAGTCTAGTAATGCATAAGAGAACATCATGGATACAGATAATATGATTGAAAGGATAAAGTTTCAGCAATACTTTAAAGGGTTATTTGTAGGTGACTTCAATCACTACTGTAATATAAAAATAAAAAGAATATCTTAAAAGAGTAGCTGATATAGGCTTCAATTTTCTATAAGCTTTAGTGGTATTCTATATCAAAACCAGAGTTATTATTTTAAAATAGTAAAGGTGCATTTTTTTACTGTATCCTTCAGAGCTTGTTTCACCAGCTTATTTCTTAGAGTATAGATAAAAGGATTTAATACGGGTTCAATCAAAGTGCTGAGTACTGCTACCCCTTTGTTTAAAGCTACCCTTTCCTCTGCAGAAGGTTTAATAAACACAAAAATACAGCTGCCATAGGAGATAGAGACAACAATCATGTGGGAGGAACAGGTGGAAAAGCCTTCTTCTTCTGCTGGGCAGAAGGGATCTTCAGAATTGTTCTCATGATACTTGCACAGGAAAGCAATACCAGTGCCAATGTAATCAGATGTGTGACAGTGGCTAAATTACAACTTAATAATTCTACGATTTCATGTGTCTGTGCAGAAGGGTTGGAGGACAGGAGAATAGTCACAGAAAAAGTGGTCAATAGCATTTGCATCACAGAATTCCAACCTCAGCCCCATGATAAGTCCAGGAGAGATTGTTAACAACTCAGCCAACCAAGAGGTAACAACCAATTAGGTACAGGCTCCATTGCTCATAAGGATTGCATAATGAAGGGGTTTGCAGATGGTCACATAGTGGTTATAGGACATGGCAGTGAACAGGAAAAACTGATACACCCAAGAAGATGTGAAAAAATAGTTGTGTCACACAAGCATCATAGGAAATTGTTTTATCCATAGTCACTATGCTGACCAGGAATCTAGGGATGCAGACAGATGTCAATGATACTCCTAAGAAGGAAAAATTCTGAAGGAAGAAATACATGGGTGTGTTGAAGGGGGAATCTAACAAAGTGAGGAGGATAAAGATTAGATTTCCAGTAACACCCAGCAAATATGTTAGAAATAGAAAAAAGAATGTTACAATTTGCCAGTTTGGGTCATCTGTCAGTCCTAGAAGAACAAATGTCACCATTGTCCAATTTCGCATGATGAAATTTCTTCTAACGCCATTAGATCTAGGAAAAAAATAGTTAATCCCGAGTTTAAAAAATGCTTAGTTATAAATAGGTTTAAAAGTGTTATGAAGAACCAAGGAAGTCAACTGAAATATTATAATTTCAACCATTTTATCTAGCAGTCAGAACCACAGGCTTAATCCTGCTTATTTCATCTCCTTTTCTGGGTACTCAATTTCCTGATTCTCTTTCATATCTTCATCTTGCAAAAAACTGGCTATATTATCTCCTCTTATAAGCTTCTGCAAGTTTCTCTGGTTTAAAATTTTGTCTAAGATACTGATAAGTAATCTTATTGAATCTTTCTGAAATCTTACTGAATCCACAAGAAAACATTTTTTAGGTTGGATCGGTCAATCTCCCTATTGTCAAAGTGATCTTCTGCTCAGTTTGCTTCAGCAAGATATATCTTTTATGTATTCTTTTACATTTTAAACAGATAATCATGACCGAACTTTTGTAATTAATGTTTTTTTAAACAATTACTTTCTGATGATGTATTTCTGCTTAGTCTTTGGGTTCCTTGGTATTGCCAATTAGAATATTTTTCAATGGAAAGAAATATTTATGAATTTTAGTATAACATTAATCTCAAAATTACTATGTAAAAATCAAGTGGAAATTTTACATGGAACTTAGAGTTAATTTATTAATTGTTCAGTGAGCTTCACCTTCATTAATAGTTTTATCAATGTAAGAAATACTTTAAATTCCGTAATATTAAAGTACCCAATCCTTTACTAAATATGTACCAGTCAAATTTTCAATACAAACTATTGAGAATTGTTGTTCATATTGCAATAGACAAATTCACACACTCTTTCAAATATATACATTGAATCTTGAATCATGAGTTACACAAGCATTTTCTTTGTCTAATTCTGGATTTAATTGGTTTAATCTGTGGTCATACATTCAGAACAGAATGGATTATATAGTAATCGCTTTGTACACAAAACAACACAATACTGAAAACTTTCTGCAAGAGTTTTGTTTACTGGTCCATGTGAAATTGTTCTTCTGTATCATTAAACACAAATATAATATGAATTATTTTACCAAAAGGATATGTATTTCTTTCTAGCACATATTTTTCTTTGCTTCCCCACTCTCAAAGGAGACCTTGTTTAGGTTAAAATCCAACGGTGTTTAATAATAAACTTAAACACGTGTGAACCTCTCACTTTCTTCCTCTCTGTCTATGTCCCTCTATTCATCATACATTCAGCATTTTCTTTCTTTCTTTCTTTCTTTTTTTTGAGGAAGATTAGCCCTGAACTAACTACTACCAATCTTCCTCTTTTTGCTGAGGAAGACTGGCCCTGAGCGAACATCCATGCCCATCTTCCTCTACTTTATATGTGGAACGCTACCACAGCATGGCTTTTGCCAAGTGGTGCCATGTCCTCACCCAGCATGCAAACTGGTGAACCCTGGGCCGCCAAGAAGTGGGACTTGCGAACTTAACCACTGCGCCATGGGGCCGGCCCCAGATTTGGCATTTTCAAACACATTTGTCTGGGAGAGGAGATGTTAAGATAGCAATGTAAGTGGACTCTGAACTCATCTCCTCCCATGGACACCACAAATTTACAACTACTCTTGGAACAATTACCCCAAAGATATAACTGAAAACAGGATAAAAAGAACCTCTCCAAAAAGTGACAGCACTGACTGAGGTGGAAGAAGCAGAAATTCCTTTCTGGAGAGAAAAAAAGTCAGGTTCACAAGCCATGGCACTCCATGGCCAACTGGGACCAATTCTAAGGTACACAGTCTTCCCTGAAAGAGTAGGGAACCTGAGTGGGGGAGCATTACTGCTATAAACATCTTTGGGACTCAGCACAACTGAGATGAGTGTAATAATATTTGACTTTGCTGGCTACTACCTACAATGGGGAATACCCGCAGAAAAGCTATGGGACATAGGGGAAAAAACTCAGCTCTTAAAGGGCCTGTGAACAAATTAACCCATTTCAGAAAGCAATGTAAAATCACCAGAAAGAAAGGTGCAAAGTCTTTTGGTGAAAAGAGACTCGCCTGATAGGCTCTGAGTGCATCTTGGTGAGAAGTGATACCTCTCCCAAGACTGAGACATTGGCAGCAGCTATGATTGTGACCCAGTACAGGCATGCTGACATAGACACTGGCAGACACCATTGGAGTTCTTCTGCTGGCCTGTTAGCCCAGGGTCTGCCCCACCCAGAATGCCAACTTAATCCAGCTCACTTAGGGCAGGCAGCACACCCTAGGGACTGGTCCTGACCAACAGAAAGCCCTGGGGCAACTTGTGGGCCTACATAGGCTGCTGGATTCACTGCAGTGGGCAAGTGGGTCCACCTCTGTGGGACAAGGCATGTGCAAGGAGTGGGTGGAGTGTGTGGGGCATTGGTGGCATGTGCAGGGCCTCTGCAGTGGAATGACTGGGTCTGTTTCAGGGGGTCAGAGTGTATGCACATGGCAAGACTGTTGACAGGGTGTGTGGCCCTGTGGGTTGTGGGGCTTGTCAGCTGCAGAAGACTTGTGCTTCCCAAACAGACATGCAGGTGATTGGCCCCACCTTCCAAAACCTAAAACAATTTGCTGCTCCCATGTCTCAGGCCAGTCCCACTTAGCTGCAATCCTTCAAGAGCTGACAAGATTCTGTAGGCTGGAAGCCTACAGGAATTTTAAGCCCCTGAGCTTAGCAACCAGCCATGCTGGGAGTCTGCTCACTTAACAGAAAAACTGCAACAGGAATGTGCTATTAGACCTTGCAGCCAAATGTGCTGGGGCTCTCCACACCCAATAAAGTGACTGAAGTGTCCACAGCAACCACATATGGCTGAGCATAACAACCATCCATCCAGGGGGACATCCTAGCCTCCCTGGGCACCTGCAACAAGAACAATCCTGCCACAATGGAAGGACACACGTACCCCGCACGGGGGTCACACCTGGAACTGGTGACTAGAGGGAAGCATACTGCTGGGCCTCATAAAACCTGTCTTATATAAGGCCACCTCTCTAATATCAGAGGACACAGCTGACCCACCTGATACACAGATATAAGCACAGAGAAAGAAGCAAAATAAGGAGGCAAAGGAATATGTTCCACGTAATGGAACAGGACAAAACCCCAGAAAAAGAACTTAATGAAACAGAAATAAACAATCTACCTGACAAAGAGTTCAAACAAAAAGTTATAAGAATGATCAGTGATCTTGGGAGAAAAATGGATGAACTCAGTGAGAACATTAACAAAGAATTGGAAAATATAAAAAAGAACCAATCAGAAATGAAGAATGAAATACGAGAAATGAAAAATTCGCTAGAAAGACTCAATAGGAGAGTATATGATACAGAAGAACAGATCAGCAAGCTGGATGAAAGACTAGAGGAAATCACCCAAGCTGAATAGATAAGAGAAAAAAGAATTAAAAAGAACAAGAACAGTCTAAGGGACCTCAAGGACAACATCAAGTGCACTAACATCCATATTATATGTATCCCAGAAGGAGAAGAGAGAGACAAAGGGGCACAGAATCTATGTGAAGAAATAATAGCTGAAAACTTTCCTAACCTAAGGAAGGAAACAGACATACAGGTACAGGAAGCATAGAGAGTATGAAACAAGATAAACTTAAAGAGGCTCACACAAGATACATTATAGTTAAAATGACAAGAATTAAAGATAAAGACAGAATCCTAAAAGTCACAAGATAAGGGCAACAAGTTATACAAATGATACGTCATAAGGCTATCAGCTGACTTCTCACCATAAAGCTTACAAGCTAGAAGGGAATAACACAATATATTCAAAGTGCTGAAAGGAAAAACCTACAGCCGAGAATACTCTGCCTGGCAAGGTTATCATTCAGAATGGAAGGAGAGATAAAGAGTTCTCAGACAAGCAAAAATTAGAGTTTATCACCAAGAAACCAGTCTTACAAGAAATGTTAAAGGGACTTATTCAAGTGAGAAAGAGAAGACCACAAATAGGAATAAGAAAAATTATTTTTAAAAAAGCAGCAAGGGGCTGGCCCCGTGGCTGAGTGGTTAAGTTCGCACACTCCACTGCAGGTGGCCAAGGTTTCGTTGGTTCGATTCCTGGGCGTGGACATGGCACTGCTCATCAAACCACACTGAGGCAGCGTCCCACATGCCACAACTAGAAGGACCCACAACGAAGAATATACAACTATGTACCGGGGGGATTTGGGGAGAAAAAGGAAAAACATTAAATCTTTAAAAAAAAATAAAATAAAAAAAGCAGCAAATACATTTTTATGATATCCCTACAAACAAAAACTAATAATGTCTGGATTCAGCCTAACATAAAATCTGGATGTCTAACTTATTTATCTAGAATCAAAAGAGTAGAGTTTTTGTGTGTGTGTAAGGAGAATGCTGATCACTCACTAGAGACTCTCGATCTTTCTTAGATAAAAATGATTCGGCCTCCATATAGCCATAGATTTATCTTTGCTCTTTAATAGTAAAGAGCATATTTACTCAGAACTGGTATAGGGTCCTCGGGATTCTTGTGGAGAAGATGCTAATTGACTATTTTCCTCATTAATTAAAAAACAAAATAACAAAGTTAATTAAGAATCTAGCTTGTGGCATCTATAGGAAATCCTAAATGTTGATGGTAAAATGAAGTCTAATTCCCATAGTGGGGATTAAAAGGATGTATAAAGAAATTTTCACTTTTCAAAGTGTCTGAGCCGAGACTTGTCCAAAGAGCGAAGAAAACTGCAGTTCTCTCACTCTCCATTCCAAACGAAGAATCAAGATAGGAATGTTGACATCTATGTTAATGACAACATTGTCTAAATCTCTAATTCACTGAATATTCACCAATTATATGTGTTCTTATTTCTTTAGGTCAAAAATAGTTACTTCTTATTTTCTCCACACAACTATTAGCCTCAGCCTTAGTATCACAACCTCAGGTGCTCAGAGAGGTGCTACATGGAGTTGGTGCTGTTACTTATAAGGGTGTGATGCTGTGTGGATGCTTTAGTTCCTGGGAACTCAGAAGAGGAATGCCATATCTCTGAAGATGGGGCACTGCCTACTCTTACTTACACATTTGAGGGCCATTATGCAGCTAGTGATGAAAATGCTTATTCTAAAAGAAACTGAAGCCTGGAGCCAATTGCCTTTATGAAGTCAACTTCCACTGCTAGGGCTATCAGACAGATACCAAAACCAAAACACTGGAAAAAATAAATCCCTTTGTTTTCTCCCACTTTCTAATTTTGCTATAGTGCCTTTCATTGTCAGTACCCATCAGGAAACGTGATGGCAAAGTTTTCAGTGTCTGATCCCCAACATCAAAGACTGAGGTATTAAATGGTGGATTTGAAGCTGAAAAATTATCAATAAATATTAGTATATTTTCCTTTCTGACATCTGCTATGATTTTATTTCCTCATATTCAAGATTATAAATATGTTCACTTTGCTAATTGGGGCCATGGAATATAAATAGAAATGCTGTGTCACTTACAAATGCAGGTATATAATAGCCTGTACATTATTCTCTACTCTAGCTTCCTCCTGACTGTTACTGATGATATTTTGATTGATATTAACTTGGGTCCCAGAAGGAGAAAGATGTGGAGAAGAGTCTTTAACCAATGTGCATTTGACAGGTGTTGGGAAGGAGAAATAATTTTGTTTTAACCATTGAAATGCTGGTATTTGTTAATGAAGCACACCATAGACAACACTCAAGAGTATACCAGTGATAGCCTTACGAACAATTGCAGAAAAAACAAGACAATAGTAACCACCCATCTGTTTCCCTTGCTCTGTTACCTCTCTACTGTTTCCCAACTATTTTATACAAAAAATATGTTGGTGATGATCTTTGTAACTTAAATGTAATTTTGAAAGTTACTGAAGAGAGATTTTCATAGAACTACAAGGGAATGAATATCACCCAAAGAAAAATAAAACTGATGGCATTTGTCCCTCCCTTGATGAAGAGATGGACTTGCTTTGGATTGTCTGAGAGCTATTGGCTTTACATTAGTATGCTGTCTTTTTTAAAGTTGCTCTTCTTCATATTTTATATGCATAGAAGTGTTTTATTGATGTAAGAATTAATGGAGGAGCCTATGGTAGGTGGTATTTGCTAATTAGCTTTTCTTCTACCTTCTTAGTTGAAGAGATGAAAGGAAAAAAGTGCTCTTCCAAGCCCTAGTTTCTTTTAGGAAAATTTTGTTTCCCAAATAGAAATCTTCCCATAAACTTTCTAAAGACAGTGGATTAGAAGAAAGAGTAAATAAGATTACCCATAGCTCAGCCCTCAGAATAAGTAGAAGACGAGAATAATCATCTCTAAGTCCAAACCCAAACAAGGAGTAACTAGGGAATGTTGTGGAGTGAAGGGAAGTTAGTTGGAGTCTTAGCTGTGACAAAAAATTTAAAATAAAAAATAAATACAAACCATTAAGGTCAATGAGGGTTTACTTCGGAAAGAACATCTCTCATTAAAAGGAAAAATAATGAATTTGGTGCATCAGATTGCCAAATACTAGGGAGTCCGAATGAAAAGGATTGGAAAGCTTGCAAGATCTGAACTGGCTTTCTTAAAAAGGCATCACTTATGAGGCAGAAAGAGGACCTTGTGTAATAGTTTCCTACGCTGCATGACAAATTACAACAAATTTAGCACCTTAAAACAGCATACATGTATTATCTCACAATTGCTGTAAGTGAGAAAGCTGGGCACCGCCTAGCTGGATGATGGTCTGCAAAGCTACAATCAAGGTATCATGAGGGATGTATCATCATCTGGAGGCTTGACTGGGGATGGATCCACTTCCAAGATTAGTCAGATTGTTGGCAGAATCATATTTTTTATGGCTGTGGAATTCATAGGAGCTTATTTACTTAAAGCCAGCAATGGAGACAGAGACTCTGGAGCAAGTTTGCCAGCAAGAGTTTTAAGTAACATGACAAAATCACAAGAGTGACATCACATCGACTTTGTCATATTGTGTTGGTTAGAAGCAAGTCACAAGCTCTGCCTACACTCGTGGAGAAGAGAATGTACAAGGGCACAGACAGCAGGAGTCGGGAGTCATGGAGACTACTTTACAGCCCACCTGCCCGTTTTAGAAAGGAGACATTTTCCTGAAAAACTGGCGGTGAAAAGCGGTTGTTGAAATGGCTGAAACACTAAATCATGCTAAACATAGCATAATGTTTACAAAATATTAGAAAAAGAGGGAAAATGTACCTTTTTTTGGTTATAAAAATGCTGATCTTCATTTAATATTCTCTTGAAATAAAACAATCACCCTAAGCCACCAGTACTCCTCCCCCACTCCCACGGATTCACTTCTGACAGCAAGTCCAGGAAAATAATGCAAATATATAAGTCTAAGGACAAAAAAACCAAATCAAATTTGGCATCCAGAGAAAACATACTGACCAAAGAAGTAAAAAAAATGATAATCAAATATTTCAGTATCTGAAAACAATATACCAGATCTAAAACTATCTAACAGGAAAAATTAGACAAAACCATACACAAACTTTGCTTGTTTCATTTTCTAATGGAAAGAAACCGTAATTAAGAAGCTTTTACAGATAACCAATCATGAGTTTCAGGTTTATACATCAGTCTCTCAATTTTTACAATATTTTAATGATGTGTCTATCAACTAACTTTAACTCACCCAAAATAGGTTTTCAATATATTTTTTATTAACAAATAAAACATTAGAATGGCACATTTTATATCCTTTGGCCCTTTCCTCTTGCTATCTCCTGCTTCTTCACAATTTACATGTAATTGGATTGTCTTGCCTTGGCAGCTATATTTCAGGTAAAAATAAAATAACACTCAAAATACAAAATAATTCAAAGACTGCTATTTCCTCGCTATTGTTCTTTGCATCATACACCTTTCTGATGTTCAATATTTTCAAAAGAAATAATTTCCCAAAGATACCTAATTAACATCATTTAACTAAATTTAGAGTGCATTCATCATACCATATCTCTCCAGACACATTCTAATTCTGCTTCCTTGCAAGAATCCCCTGTGGCTATTTTGAGGATAAAACAGATAAAACCAGTCTGTTTTGGAAACAATAGTTAGAAAACCAAGACTTCCCACTGGAAGTTAAAGAGAGTAAAAAAAAATTATAAGTCATCATTCTTTCCCAAAAGTTCCTGAGAGCCAAATAGGATATTCTATTACTAGGTTCTCCTGGCATCTAAGGTTAGGACATTGGTATTTTTATGGAAATTTTTTTTTCAGGAAGATTAGCCTTGAGCTGACATCTGCTGCCAATCCTCCTCTTTTTTGCTAAGGAAGACTGGCCCTGAGCTAACATCCATGCCCATCTTCCTCTACTTTATATGTGGGATGCCTTTGAAAACCAGAGATATTAAATGCCTGACCTTGGATTTTGCACTTGGGATTTTTAACTTGGGATAGTTCTTTGCATTTCAGGAATTTTCTTTCTCACAAATTTTTGCTCATAGGCCATGAAGCTCATCTCTTTTCCATAGCTATTGTTTCTTGATTCACATTCATGGTTTGAGCCCTTTCCTTACAACTAAGAGCTTCACTTCCTTAACCAGCAAAATATGCTACTTTACCACTTCTATTTGCCTGTTTCACTGTAACTAGTGCCCCGATCCCACATCTTTTTTCTTTTCCTTTTTATTTTATCTATTTAGTTTTCGAGAGGCTTACATTCCAGGAAATGTAGTCTCTGGGTCTACTGTGTCACCAGTTAAAAACCTAGAACAGAAGTCCAATTTGCTGCTGCCCTCCTTCATTTCCACTGCTGCCGGCTTTACTCCTGAAAAGCAAGTTTGTTGCAGAGACGCTGTTACCAATGAATAGTTTTGGAGCACTACTTGAGTCTCAGCCTTTCAGACTTAACATGAGTTGACTACTGGGGACTGCTCACAGAGCTTTTGGCACCATGTCACCAACTCTTGTGGATCACAAGTTGCAGGACCTCTTGAATATTCTGCTTGCAGTCTGAATACAGCACTTGCCACCAGCACCTGGGCCTACGTCACCTTTCTATCGGGCCATCTCAATATCAGGAATGAATTTTCTACAGGACTTATTCTTCAATATGCTCCATCTCACTCTGTGCCACTAGAATCACCCTTCCAAACTACACCTGCACACAATACAAGTATTTTATTGCATAAGAAAGTCAAAGGCAGAAACAAGTTATGAAGTCCATGAAATGCTCCAAATGTGAAGCATGAGGCACGGACTCTCAGTTAAAGTCAGGCAGCAGAGCTTCTGGGCTTCAGCAGGCAAGTTGCTACTACATGGGATTGTATCAGTGCAAGTATATTTTTCATTTCTCATCTCATTTATTTTTTCCATTTTCTAATCAATTTATAACTTAGATCACTTAAATTTGCCTGTTAGAATCTCTTCCAAACAGTAATAGATTATTATTTAATTCAGAAAGGAAAAAGGTTAAATTCTGAGTTTGTTTAGAGGTATATAAATATTAGTTTTAATGACACTGATTCTTTGTTAAGTTGTTTCCTCATATAGGTAGGAGTGACATTAAACATCTTGGAAAAGTTGTGGAAAATAACTCCCTAAAAAAAACAAACTGTAAAATGTTTCATTTTCAGAAAACCATTAGAACACGTGATCACTGGCAAAATATTCTAATAAAAATAAAATAATATTTTACATTTTATAATATTCCAGCTAATTTTCATACACATATGACCACATTTTTAAAAGAAAATAAAACATATTTGTTAAGCACACTTTTCTTATACAGTTGTGTTTATTAGTTCTATCAAGTGACTCTCAATATTAAATGGCTAGTAACCTACAAGGCTGATACCAGATATAAGATTCTTTGTCCTGGCTCACATATATTTTTAGAATTCAGTAACTTGGTGGTTAATTTATTGGTTTATTTCACTACATATTTCTTAAATCAGTAGAGGTGATAAAAAAAAAAGGAATACCATACTCACTAAATCATTGTTTCTTGTTTGCATTTGCAGCCCTCAAAGAAGTCAGCAGTAAGAAATGAAAAATCAAACATTTGTGAAAGAGTTCATTCTTTTGGGATTAACAGATGACCCAGAGCTTAAGGTTTTGATTTTTCTATTTCTATTTGTCACATATATACTGAGTGTAACTGGAAACCTGACAATTATCACCCTTACTCTGATAGATTCACATCTCAAGACTCCCATGTATTTTTTCCTTAGGAATTTCTCTTTCCTCGAAATCTCATTCACAACAGTTACTATTCCTACATTCCTGGTCAGCATTGTAACAGGCGATATGACCATTTCCTATAACTCTTGCGTGGCCCAGGTGTTTTTCTTCATATTCCTTGGTTCAACAGAATTTTTCCTTTTGGCTGCTATGTCCTATGATCAGTACGTGGCCATCTGTAAGCCATTGCACTACACAAAATAGTGAATAGCAGAGTCTGCAACCAGCTTGTAATTTGTTCTTGGCTGGCTGGATTTCTCATTATCTTTCCACCTGTGATCATGGGGCTTCAACTGGATTTTTGTGACTCCAACATCATTGACCATTTCACCTGTGACTCTTCTCCTATGCTACTGATCTCCTGCACAGACACAGTGTTCCTAGAGCTCACGGGATTTTTCATGGCAGTATTCACGCTCATGGTAACCTTAATGTTAGTGAGTCTTTCCTATGTATTCATCCTTAAAACGGTTCTGAGAATCCCCTCTGCTGAACAAAGGAAAAAGGCCTTTTCCACTTGTTCCTCACACGTGATTGCTGTCTCCATTTCTTATGGAAGTTGCATTTTCATGTATGTCAAAACTTCAGCAAAAGAAGGAATGGCTTTGACCAAGGGGATAGCCGTGCTCAATACCTCTGTTGCCCAATGCTAAATCCTCATTTACTCCCTAAGGAACCAGCAGGTAAAGCAGTCCTTTAAGAACTTGGTCAAAAAGTGCTTCTCAAATAAATTGTAATCATAAAGAAATCCATGGCCTGAACTTGAAATGAAATCTTATGTCTAACACAATATTAATATTGTTATATTTCTCCATCCACTACCATATTCAACTTCCTTTTCCTTCAGGTTTAACTATCAATTTATTTCATTTTGACCTCATTTGGTCAAACTGTCTTTTTACACTTACATGCCTAAAAATTTTCTGAGCATGAGTGATTTGATGTCACATAAATGAGAATAACGTGTAACAGGAATACCAGAATTTAGTTTTACAATCATTGAAGAACTTTCCCTTTGGACACTAATCAAAAGCTAAATAAAGGTTATCAACAAGCCATTCTAAAAAGTTATTTCTCCCAGTGCATAAGCAGAGAGTATTAAAATAATCTCTTCTTGGAGGTGAAGTCTCCCACCTCTAGTGTGCTTCTGTTTGTCCCTGTATCTCCTATAGTTTTTACATTATGAATGTTGATCTATGCTATTTGAGGCGTACGTGTTATATCTTCCTTGTGAATTCTATCCTGTAGTATTATAGCACATCTTGTTTAATGCTTTTTTGGACCAAACTCCCAAGTTACTAAAAGTATGGAACTGATATTTCTGTAACACGCAATTCACTCACCATGGAGCATCTTTAATGAACTACGCTGATGATTGATCCATAGCCCAATGCTTTCTTTCAATTTGCTGATGGTGAGCCTAGAGCTCATCTGAGGCTCCCTTAGAAAGAAACTGGCTTGCTTTTGGTTTCCTAAGATCCAATTTCTTCTCTTTGATTTTTTTGGCAATTAAAACCATATGCTATCTGTCTCCCAGGTATTTCTTAACATTTCTGGTACATTGATGATACACTGAAGTGTTTTCCAGTGTTTATATGATTTCATCTTTTAAAAAATATATATCTCTCTTGGAATTTTTGTGGACATCAGAGGTGTGATTTAAGCATGTTTCTACTGTCCAAACTTTGACATAAATCTTTCCTATAGGAAGTCCTATATTACTGCTCTACACATAGAAGAATAGAACTTTGTTTAGTATTCAGCCATTTACTTCTCTCCTATCTTCTTCCACAAGGGACGCATGACACATGAGATCATCTGCTTTACCATCGGAACACTTTTTCTTAACATTCATTTGGATTCTCAGTGCTTGGGTTCTCTTTTCTCACTACTAAAAACATGAGCTCTTCTAACAAGTGTTTATTGAAACAGAATTAGACATAATGAAAAGCAGATGAAAATTAACAATTCTATCTGAGAGTATGAATGTCTAAAACATCCATGTGATATTTACATTTTTTGTGTCTCAGTAAAAACAATTACTGCATCTGGTTCTGAAAAGTGTTTTGCTTGATTTGATAGCAACTTCAGTTAGAACTGGGAAGTATACGGGATTCCCTTGTTAGGCATCATAGATGAATTTTCCAGCTATTCCAGAATTATGGTTTTGTTTCTCTATTTGATTTACAAGTCTTTTCATTTTTCCAGTTACTGCTTTGGAGATTCTATGTAAATCTAAATACTTGCTTTGCATCTATTGATGCAGATATGACTCCAGCAATGTGGTGCTCAGGAAAGTCCAGACCCTTCACTGCAAATGGACAGAGAGACAGTGTGCTGGGAAGTGTTTAACAACCAGTATCAGAAAAAATACACAGACATATTATAAATTTTCCTAATGTTATTTACAAATAATAATAAGACACTCTAATGCACAGTTATAGTTAGAAGTTTCACTACACTCAGGATAGTATTTCCTTGAGTGGAAATAAATAGGGTATCCAATGACCTCAGATCCTTAGAGAAATTTGGTTGGACGTATAGAAATGGGTAGATATATCCCCTTGTGAGCATTGTAGAGGCGCTCTTGGGATTTATCTTTACTGCCCCTGTATTGGATATTTGGTTACAAAGAGAAAGAGAAAGAGGCAGAACAGTGTGCAGAGGCTTTTGAAAAATTCTGAAGTCTTAAATTTAAACGAATTAAAAGAGTGACTAGCACTGACATTTTGTTGAAGCAAATCATGTTTACCATAAAAATAAGTACATCCTTTCATTATTTTTTCAGAAATATACTTTTCTGTTTAATAGTATATGTTTATGCTTTATACAAGTAATCTCAATTATGCACAACATTAAACACTGTTTGGACGTTTGAGTATTTTGAAAAATGATATTAGGTGACAGCACATCTCAGCTTTAATGGTAGATAACTAAACCTGAACAAATAAGTAAACAAATCTTGTATAACATCAAGGTGATATAAGAAGCAAAAACTGAAGGAAAAGAAATCATTGTGTCATCCAAAACATAGCCTGAATGTGGAAGAATTCTCATCCATCATCCCAAATGGAAAAGACACTCAATATTGTGGAGATGTGCTCCATCACT
Source organism: Equus quagga (assembly GCF_021613505.1). Lineage (NCBI taxonomy): Eukaryota > Metazoa > Chordata > Mammalia > Perissodactyla > Equidae > Equus > Equus quagga. Next base: position 13,047,306 of record NC_060267.1, on the reverse strand, counting down.
CTGGAAATAAGACTACCAAGAACATTTGCAATTTTCATAAATGTACTTAGGACTTAAATAAAAGTACTACTTTATATAATAGAGAATAGGCTCATGACAGTAGGTAAATAAACATATATATCCAAGAAGAGTAAATTTACAATCTTATGAGACCATAACAACAGATTATTAACTAAAAAGCTAGTAACTTCCTCAAAAATGTTAGGATTAGAGTGGAAAGCCCTCAGGAACATTAAGCATATCTTTAGACCGTTATCAGAGACAGATTACCAGATGAACATCTGAGTTAATTTCACTGATTGTAAAAATATGAAAGGGGGAGGGAAAATAAATGGCTATTCAAAATAAAAAAATAAGAAAGGAAGCAAAATAAAAAATAATGTAAAAAATATGCTGGTGAGTGAGCTCTCATAATTTATTTGAAAAGGTTTTAATCTCAGAAGTTTTCATCTTTACTTCTTATTTTCAGGGAATAGGTTGAATCTGCAGAAGAAATTTATACTGAAATATATGAGAATACAGTGAAAAGAATATAGGAATAGTGAATTAACATATGAAGTAATAAATAACAGAGTTTTAAAAATATTTTATTTTTATGTACTACAAAATTATTTTTCTCTAAAAGAAAAAAAGGCGACGATTTTTTTTTTTTAAATGTGTGTGTGTTTCAGTTTCTTTACTGGTGTCATAGCTCTCTTATTTCTTCACCTATATTACAGCTAAGACACAGAATTTAATGTATTCTTGCTCAGTAAGAGCCCACAAGCCCATTAAAATCATGTGTCCTTCTTGCCCCGTTCTGGGCAGGATGCCAAGCTGCTGGGATTTGTAACGATCCAGGGCCTGGCCAGCCCTGATCTTACCTTATCTCAGTCAAAGAACATCACATCTTAAAGGAACACAGAGTCCCTCCATGTGAGCTACTGTTCCCAGGAACGCTGGCCATACCATGGACAGCCCCTCTTGGCAAGCACATAGCCCTGCCCCCTGCTTATGTAACCAACTCCCTTCCCACCTGCAATAGCGGTGCACACTTCTGTCCAGGCAGCTGCCACCGGACATTCTTCATGAGTAACTCCCAATAAACCTATATGTCTCATTCGCGGTCTCCGGGTCTTTTCTTTGGTTTCTCTGCAACCTATTCCACACTGCTTACCCAACTGGGCATGCAGCCAGACAATAATCATAAAAGAAAAAGAAATAAGCAATTGCATGGAAGTAACAGAGTTTATTCTTGGATTGACAAATGACCACAGTAGCAGGTTGTGCTTTTCATGTTTCTACTTGGTACATACACCCTAAGTGTGACTGGGAACCTGATCATTATCACTCTCACCCCTTCAGATCCCTATCTGTAGAATCCAGTGTATTTCTTCCTTTGGAACTTCTCATTCCTAGAAATATCATCGATGTCTGTCCTCATTCCCAGATTCCTTGTCACCGTTGTGTGGGACAGAACTGTTTCCTACAATGGTTGTGGGGCTCAGCTACTTTTTTGCACATTCTCGGAGGTGACGGGATTTTACCTTCTGACTGCCATGTTCTTTGACCACTACATGACTCTCTAGAGAGTATCTTAGAAATGAGAGATAAATTATTTATGTCTTGGTTTTCCTTTATTACCAAAGTCGTAACACTGCCTTTATCCTTCCATTGTCTCTTTCACAGTACGTCTCAAAACTCCACCCTCATATTCAAGAAAAAAAACTTTGGAGGTATTTGAGAACTGAAAAAAATGAGTTGAAACCAAGTTCCTACATCTAATGAGTCCTTCAACTCCAATGTGTCATTAATAAATTTGATTGTCTTTGGTCAGTAGCTATGAGTCTGACTAGATACAAAGTAAATGGGTCTGATTTCGGTTTCCTCATTTTCAGCCTGGTCTGAAAATTAGCATTTTTAAAAATTTTTTAAATTTAAAATTTTTTTATTGATATGTAACTGACATATAAGACTATATTAGTTTCAGGTATACTATACAATTTTTTTTTCTTCTTAGCAAATTTCAAATATATAATACAGTATTATTAACTATAATCACCATGCTGTAAAGTACACCAGGACTTATAACTTATATCTTATATATCTTATATATAACTTGTATCTTATATATCTTATATATAACTTGTATCTTATATATCTTATATATAACTTGCATCTTATATATCTTATATATAACTTGTATCTTATATATCTTATAACAGAAAGTCTGTGCCTTTTGACCCTCTTCACCAATTATCTCCACCCTCACTCCCTGCTGCTAGAAACTACCAATCTGTTCCTATCTATGAGTTCAGAGGTTTTATCTGTTTTATTGGGGTTTTTTTTAGATTCTTCATACAAACGAGATCATACTTTATTTGTCTCTCTTTGTCTGACATTTCATTTAACATAATGCCCTCAAGGTCCATCCACATTGTCACAAATTTCTGTCTTTTATTATGGCTGGATAATATTTCATTGTATAAACATATACCACCTTTTCTTTATCCATTCATTTATCCATGGACTTAGGTTGTTACTATGTCTTGGCCATTGTAAATAATGCTGCAATGAACATGGTGGTGCAGATATCTTTTCAAGTTAGTATTTTCGTTTCCTTCAGATGAGTATCCAGAAGTGGAATTGCAGGATCATATGGTAGTTCTATTTTTAGTTTTTTGAAGAACCTTCAAGCTGTCTTCCATAGTAGCTGCACCAATTTACTTGCCCAAGAACCATGCAGAAAGGTTCCCTTTTCTGGGTATCCTGGTGTTATTTCTAGCCTTCCTGATGATAACAATTCTAACAGGTATGAGATGATATCTCATTGTGGTTTTGATTTGTATTTCCATGATAGCTGGAGTGGCTATATTAATATTGTATGAAGCACACTGCAGAGCAAAGAAAAATACCAAGGGTAAAGTAGGATGTAATCAAGTAGATCTAATCAAGTCAAGATGAGGTCACTAGGATGGGCTCTGTTCCAATATGACAGTGTGCATACAAAAAGGGTAAATTTGGATACAGAGACAGACACAAAGAGTGAGAAGATGATGTAAAGACAGAGGCATAGAGGCAGAAGATGGCCAGGTGATGATGGAGGCAGAGATTAGGATGCAGCAAGTGCAAGTAAAGGAGCACCAAGGGTTACCAGACTGCACCAGCAGCTAGGAGAGATGCGTGGAACGGATTCTTTTTCAGAGCCTTCAGAAGGAAGTAACCTGCCAACATCTTGATTTTGGAATTTTAGCAACCAGAACTGTTAGACAATATATATATCTGTTGCATTAGTCCGCTGGTTTATGTTACATTATTATGGGAGCCCTAAAAACATAACTTCAAAATACGTATAGCAAAAACTGACATAACTTAAGTGAAAAGAGACAAACCTATGATTATAGCTGAAAACTTAAATACTCCTCACTCAGTAATAGATAGAACTACTAGACAGAAAGCCAGCAAGGATATAAAGGATCCCCCAACCCCATCAATCAATTGGATCTAATTGACATGTATAAAAAACTCTATACAACACAGAACACGTGGAAAAGTATCTGGGCAGGTCTGAGACAGATGCAGCAATTCTGAAGAGAGTCAAGAAAGACTCTCGGAAAAGTAATGAGTAAAAGTTTGTTATAAAAAGAAGTTATAATAATCCTGTAGGTGCATACACCTGTTGTGTATTGAATTGTGTTCCCCGAAAAAGACAGGTTGAAGTCCTAACCTCAATATCTCAGAATGTGACCTTATTGGCAGTAGGATCCTACAGATGTAATCAAGTTAAGTTAGCGTAATCTACTCTCAGAGAAGACTTTAATTATGCATGTGAGCCTCCACAAATTTCAGGCTGAACCATAAACCGTACACCCAAGGTTCAAACAAAAAAACAGTTGAGCAAAGGCTTAAAACACTAGACTGAGATTTGAGCCAACACTACAGAAGACAAGACTGAGCGTGTAGTTTGACTCTAACAGGAATAAAAAAAATGTACATCTTCCAGAAGAATATAACAGAACCGAGAGTTTAAGCCATGTAATATCCACAGTGTAAAGGATACAGTTCAAAACTACTGGATATACAAAGAAATGGTAAAACGTGATCCGTTCTAAAAGACAATCACTTATGAAATGACAATCAGCAGGTGCCAGGTCCAAGATGACTCAGATATTGGTAGAATTACACAAGGACTTGAAGTCAGTCTATGCAACTGTGCTTCAGGAGATAAAGGAGGATAGTGAAAAGCTAAGATTTCTCAGAAGAGAAGCAGAAAACATATATTATTTAAAAGGAATGTCTTAGAAATGAAGAATACAATACGTTTCTTTAAAAAGTCACAGTTTGGACTTAATTACAGAATAGAGATTACAAAAGAAAAAGGCAACGATTTTGAAATTAGAACAACAGAAATTGTGTAATCCTTATAAAAGAGAGAAAGAGAATTTATTTTTTAATTGACAGAGAGCCTGGGACCTATGGTACAATGTTAACATCTAATGCATGTGTAAGTTGAATCTCAGAAGAAGAGAAAGAGAGAAAGGAGCAGAAAAAATATTTGAGTAATTTATGGGTGGAAAGTTCCCAAATACTCGGAAGGAATTAGATTTATACATTTAAGAAGATCAGTAAACTCATAAAAATGATATTCAAAGAATATTACACATAGACATATTAAAATCAAATATAGAGAAAGCATTCAAAAATTGAAATATAAACAAATAAAACAAAATAAAACAAAAAACATGAATAATATAAAATATATAAAATAAATGTAAAAATATATGTTAAAAATTTTAGAAATGAAATAGAATAAGATCATAAATATAGAAATATAAAAGCCCATGAAGTATAACAACAAAAGTATTATAAAATTCTGGGTGGTATTTCTGAAAAATATCTACAGTAATTATCACTTTTGCCTTTTCTTTTGTTAAAAGGTTTTTTCTTTCTTATTATCTGAATAATTATATTTATACTGAGCATTAATTACAAAATTTTACAGGTTAATAAATCAGAAAAAAAGTCTTTATTATCTTACAAATATCTAACATGATGCTGAAAGAAAAGGAAAGAAGATTGCCTTTCGTCTTGCAATCTGATACTTACCATTGCGTACCTGGCCTACTTCTGATGCTCATGGGATTCATATGTGCCTCTCTGAGGACACTTTCCCAGTTCTGTCAGTTCCCCTCGCTATCCCTAAGGTCTGTTACGTGAGGGATGCATTAGTAATCTTCAAGACAGGACCACCAAGGACAGGTTTGTTTATTTCACTATCTAAAAATTGGGTCAATTTTTTCAAAAGGGCAATTTTGTCAACTAAGAAATATTTCCCTGTGCCAGAAATATCAGAATATCAACTTTCCAACAGGGAAAGATTCCTACCTAACCGTTTAAATTATTGCTAACTTTGTAGTTAGAGAAGAAAGAAAATATTTGCCGGGCTCACAAGGACGTAGGCTTTCATCTTGTGTGGATGGTAGAAGACAGTGAAACTGGAATTGCAGGGTGGGAGGGTGAGCGTGTGGTCCTGAGAATGAGCTATCAGAGCCCACCACCTCTCTTCACTGTAAGACGTTCCTGGATGACCAGTTTTACCCTCTGCAACTTTGGGGTTCAGCAAACACGTGAAGTCATGACTCTCAGAGAAGCAAGTATTTTTGTATGATTTTCTTTTCCATTTTTGAACTCTAGAATGATGCTTTTCTCTGAGGAGAGTGTCCATAACAATGACAAATAAAAATGGCAAGTAATAAGATATATTGGAGTATATGAGGAAGTCATTTGATGTAAACCCAATTCAGCCTGACCTTGTCTTTCCAAAAGGGCCTGACATGGCCATTGAGCATGCATTGTATATCTGCTTTAGATATTCCCTGTGGCAAGAACAAAGGCCCTTGAGACAAAGGTGCAACTTCCCTTCCCCTCCCAATGTTGGCATTTCCTTAAGGATTAAGCATCTTTCCTTAGCCTAGGAATTGATTGCTGCGCTCACCTGTGACCACCCAGCTTGAGACAATAGACTTGCCTCCTGCTACGTCCTCCAAGATAGCAGACCCACTACCTGCTGTGTCCATCAAGCGCCGTGCTGACAGGGCAATCTTGTGACTATTGTGGGAGGGACATTTCAATCATATGTGAAATATCCTGTTTGGGGGTATATAACCTCTCTGTGCACCCCACTTCTTCGGTGCCCTTTCTTCCTTCGGGAAGAAAGGCCCCAGGCCATGGTCCTCAGATTTTAGCTCAGAATAAACTCTCCCAAATTTTCATTTATAGATTGGTTATGGATTATTTTCGTCGACACAAAATAACTGATATGATCTATTATTTTAATATTTTATGAAAGGTTTCAACAAACATTCGCAAAGTGTGGCTTTTCAATATGAGTGACAAATATATGACAGTCACTGACAATCTGTTTTTATGCATCAATACGATGAAGGTCATGTAAATATAGTAGAATTTGGGGGAGTGGCACTCGTAAGCATCCTCTGCCGCAATCTCACCCTCATTTTAAACAAAAACTGTGTATCAAATAAGTAAATTTTATCTCCATCAAGTGACTTATTTGCTGATGTTTTATCACTCTGTGACCCTGCCCTGGAGTAGCCTTTCACATTTTAATGTAAACTCAATTTTTAATCTCTGTATCTTAATATCAATGACAATTTCATGACAGTGTTCTTAAGAATGTGGAATATTAACAAGTGGAAGAAATAGTGGTATTTTTGGAAGAAAAGATATTGTTCTTGCAGGCTGAATGAGGTGCCTGAGAGTGAGCGAGATATCTGCATTGTGGTGATGAGAACTGAGGGGACGTCTCTGGGCTGCAGACACAATTCCTTTCTACACCTTGAACGCTGTGTTGTCACTTTATGACCTGTAACCTGACACTGAGGCGGGAGGCTAACTCTTAAGCAAACTGTGACCTGTTCTTCCCTTATTTTGCTTTTCTGTAAACTCTTTAGGCTAAACCATGAACTAGGTGTGAAGTGGGAGCTGACATCTAACCTCCCTAATTGTTAGGAAGGAAACTTGTTAAAGCAACCAAGCGAATCTTCATGTAATCATCTAATTGAAGCCTCTAAGCAAATGCTCTTTCATTCAGCAATGCAGGAAAATGATGATATATCCAGACAGTGACTGATTATAGGAAGTATTTGAGTTGACTACTATGTACGTAATCAGATAAATAAATAATGCTTAGCGACCTAAACAAAAAGTTTCAAATAATTGACTTTTTTTCTTTCAGTCTAAGCCTGTATCTGACCTGTAGCCTTTATTTGTAAGACCAGGGAGCAAAGAATGATTTTGACATTTTAAAGGACTCACTAAAAAATTAATGGAGAATGTGCAACAGAGATTATATGTGGCCTGTACATTAAATATGTGCATTTTTAATATCCATTATACTTCTATAAAGTTAAAACAACAAAGAATCTAATGGACCCTTTGTAGAAAACAATTTGTGGACTCCCATCTGAGATTACATACTTATATTAAAGAAAGTCCCATAAAAGAGAATGCACTTTTCACTAAATGAGAAAACAGACTGCTTTGAGTCAGAAGAGTAAATATAAATTTATTAATTTTACAGTAAATATATTTATTGAGCACTTGATAAACTTTGAACAGGGCTAGTTGTTGTGGAATCTCACTGAACAACACATGGTCCAACCTCAATAAAACTACATCCACATGTTTAGTGATAACAGAGAGAAGCATAGTGTGCTAGAGGGCAAAAAAGAGGGGCATATAGACACAGAAGTCAAGACACTTTTTCACAGGAAGTGACACTAAGCCAAAACGTGAAATATGTATCCATATCCGCCTAGTGAAGGTAAGGACAGGGGTGGGAAGTTGTTAATGAAGTGAGTTGTATCAGGAAATGAACTCCACTCAAATCTGTAGATGTGTTGTTTTGGTTTGTGGAAAGGGAATGCCTGCCCTTGGTGGCAGCATTTCATACGTAATATTCCTTTCTAAATATTGACATCAACATCACATGAGGGTACTCTCGGTGGTCAAAAACTCCAAGCATTTCAGGTCTTATTAGTAGATGTTATAATTTTGGCTTTTAGGTATAGATGAAATCCATGCAATTCGGCTATTGCTAATTAAAATTAATCCATAAATTTAACTGTAAACATTAATTTCAAATGATATACTTACATAATTATAAACAGAGCGAAACTGACATCACCATAAAAAATGGTTGAAGCAGCACAGATGATTAGAGGAGAGTATATACCAGACAAATAATCCATGTGAAAACTTGACACAGTATACTGCCTGGTATGTAGAAAGCGCTTAGCAATTGCTGTTTGTCTTTTCAGCTTTAGAGTTTGGGTTTTTTTGGTTAATTTTTAATTATGAAATAATGTTATACTTGAGTTGAAAACACAGTGCAGACAGTTCCCAGATATCCTTCACCCAGCTCCCCCTAACAGGTATATCTTATATAATTGTAGAGCATTTTTTAAAAGTAAGGCTTTAACATTGTTTGCAAACACCAATAACTAAGATACAGACTTTAGGGCGGCCCTGGGAGGTGGCCAGGCCAGGAAGACAATGATGACGCTGCTGCTGCCACTGTTCCTCCGCGCCCCACCGACAAAGGCCCTGGCTGGTCCCTACCCTGAGAGGATGCAAGGGAGCAGGCGCCCGGCGGGCGGATCTGTCTCACACAGATGATCCTTTCTAATTCTATAGTTAAATCCGTCTCAGAGAATGACAGATTTTAAATTAATTGAAAAATACAGTTGTGAGAACATGCAGGAGGGTATAAAAATATGGACTGTAGTACCGTTAACTAATATTTAAGAAAAACATTATCTTGAGGAGACCTATAATGCACATCAAAAGAGCTGACAACCAAAAACGATTGGATTTTTTTACCCAATGGCCATGGCCATGTGATTTCACACAAGTTTCCTCAGTTTAATGTCACTAGAGTTTGTCAGGAGTTAGAGAAGAGGGACAGGTGAATCATGAGAAACCGTACATCGTTATCCACGTTCATACTTCTGGGACTGACAGATGATCCTCAAATGCAAGTTCTGATTTTTATATTTCTTTTTTTTCTTCTTCTTCTTCTTCCCAAAGCCCCTCAGTACGTAGTTGTATATTCTAGTTGTAGGTCCTTCTGGTTCTGCTCTATGGGACACCACCACCCCATGACTTGATGAGCAGTGCTAGATCCACACCCAGCATCTGAACTGGCGAAACCCTGGGCCACCAAAGTGGACCGTATGAACTTAATCACAGGCCAGCCCCTGATTTTTACATTTCTGTTTGATGCTTACACATTGAGTAATCTGACCATCATTACATTCTCTTTGGTAGATTCTCACCTTAAAACTTCCATGTACTTTCCTCAAAAACTTCTCCTTTTTAGAAAACGTATTCACCATGGTCTGCATTCCCAGAGTCTTATGCAGCTTATCAACTGGGGACAAGACCATTTCCTATTATGCTTGTTTTGCTCCACTACTTTTTGTCATCTTCCTTGGAGCCACAGAATTTTTTCTCCTGGGCATCATGTCCTGTGGTCACTATGTGGCCATCTGGAAACCCTTGCATTATGCAACTATCGTGAGCAGCAAAGTTTGTGGACGGCTTGTTTGCTTTTGGATAGCGGGGTTTTGGGTCATGTTCCCACCACTTTGCCGGGGCTTAAACCTGGAATTCTGTGACTATAATATCATTGATCATTTTCTCTGTGATACTTCTCCCCTGCTGAAGATCTCTTGTTCAGACACATGGTTCATAGAACAGATGGCTGTTGTCCTTGCTGTGTTGACCATCATGACACTTCTGTGTGTAGTTATGTCATATATGCATATCATCAAGACCATCATAGAGTTCCCTTCAGCCCAGCAAAGGAGGAAGTCCTTTTCTACCTACTCTTCTCACATGATTGTGTTTTTTGTCACCTACAGTGGTTGTATTTTCATCTATATCAAACCTCCAGCAAAGGATGAAGTGGCAATCAATAAGTGTGTGTCAGTGCTTACTACTTCTGTTGACCCCATGTTAAACCCATTTATTTATACCCTGAGGAACAAGCAAGTGGAACAAGTTTTCACAGACTCAATCAAGAGAACATCATTGAAGTAAAGGGGTGTTGAAACTGAGCATTAAATATATCAGACAAGAGCAGTGGGCTTTAAGCTCATAGTTTTAAATTCTTAATTATTGAACCTTGTCCACAGTCTGTTCATATTAACATGCTGTTCTTATTGATTCTAAGACACAGACTCATCATTTCAATGTTTGTTGAAATAGACAAGTTGAGTCACTTCGACACATTCAAAATAAACTTTCTCCAAGGTAACATCTCATATCAAGAAAACATGAAATCAGATTTCCATGAAAAGGGCCTTACCTAAACTCAAACTGATACCGAACCTGAAATGAGTTCACTCACCCGTTGCACAGCAAGCCAATCTCTGACACTGGGTGTGGTGGAAGGAAGTAGGAATTTTATTTTTGCACAGCACTGAGCAAGGAGAGAGGGCAGCTAACGCTGAAATCCCAAACTCCCTGAAAAGCTAAAAGGAAGGATTTTTATTTGGGATTTTAGGTAGGGAAGAGGGAGCGTATGGCCTTGATGGTCGGAGCTTTCCCACCAGTCTGTCTTTGGCCTTGAGACACTTCCAGAGAGGAGGGAACCCATGACCTTGCTGGTCAGCAGCTTCCCCACAAGCCTGTATCTCTTTGCAGGGAGGAGATAATCCAGGTGCTTGTCCTTGGCAGTGTCTGTCTCCATGGAGAATAGTGGAGTCTGGAGCCAGGAAGCCACGGAGTAAACAGGGAATGAGTGTTTTGGTTTTAACCCCACATACGCTGGGTTTAATGTAGGGAAACTGATATCAGGGTTGGTATCAAAACCTGGTACTGAGAAATGAAAACACTATTAAAGCTTATATCAAAAAAAATTGAATTATTGAATTAACAGGAAAATAATGGAGTATTTATTGCTATTTCTCAGTGTAAACATCGAAATTGCATCAGAAAAAAAAAGCATATATATTATTACTCTTCTCGAGCAAGGATAAGATAATTTTTTAAAATAATAATGAGTTAGTTTGCGTAAAAAGGAATGGATTTTAACACTGAAGAGGAAAATATGTAAGTTTAGACATGTAGAGATCCACATCTAGTTTGGAAAAGAAAATTTAAAGCCCAGAGATTTAGAGTTCAGATTCGCTGGGTTCTCTCCAAAAAGAGCCCAGCCTCCACATGAATTCATCACCTGGATGGCAGTGATCTGATAGTCTACTGAGACAATAAAAGCATCTTCACAGTGGCAAAGCAAGACTAGTGCTGAAATGCATAATGCAATGCAAGTCCTAATTAATGCTAAATTAAGCCAACAGGAGCCGACAATTCTCAGCAAATTAAAGTTCTAGTCATCAAGCAAATGAAACCAGCAAAGTACGTGGAAACCATGGATTAGAGAAAAAAAATCCAATATGAAATCATAATTGTTTCCTAAAAGGTTATCATCAATATTGAAAGAACATAAGGTATAACGTCCATTAATATTTCTTAAGAAAGATTTTCTGCATTTGATTACTTTTTTCTTTACCATCTTTCATATTTCTTACCATAGACCTTGATGGGGTTTGGGGCAGGCCGCTCCAGAATGTGTCATTTGGGCATGTGGATTATTTCGAGTTGTAGACAATTAAGGCCCAACAGCCCAAGAAGAGCTTTTTACCTCCCCCTTAACTGCCTAAAGAATTTAGATAGGGGGCCTGAACCAGGACGAGAGCCATTACCAGATACAACTGCTTACATCAGAAAGACTTATGTGCAGGGCATGGCAAACATTTGTTTACCAAACATTTTCTCTTCCCATTGTCCTGTGAATTATTTCCCTGCCCTTTGAAATACCAAAACCCTACCCCCTTCTCCTTAGCTCAGGATGGCATATAAGCCTCAATTGCCTGACTGTTGGGGAGCCTCATATCTTTGGGGTTCTCATACATACAAAATTAATTGTTTTTTCTTCTGTTATTCTGTCTTATGGGTCAAATGGGTGTTTCTGCTAATTTAAGCAGACATCAACTGATCTTGGCTGAGCTTGTTCATAGGATTGTCATTATAGATGTCTCGGTCTTGCTGACTAGTAGGCCCTCATTCACAAATTTAGAAGTTGAATGACTCTTTAATAAGATAACAGAGTTCTCTTCCAGACAGTGTTTTACACTCTTTCCAACACTTGTTCACATGGTAAGATCATAGGTCTCCAGGGGAGAGAGTGGAAGCAAGTAAGATCTCTAGAGTCCTAGGCACAATATCCCTTCTACACATTCTATTAGCCATGCAAGGCACAAGACCAGCCAAAATTCAAGGGAGATAAATAGAATCACCTATTCATGGAAAGAGCTGGAGAAACACATTGCAAAGGGTGGGGATAGAGAGAGAGAGACAGCCATTTTTGCTATCTAGCTTCATCAGACACTATGATTCCCCTATAGTTTATAATTCCCTACTTTGTCTTTAATATATTATTTCTTTAGTATGCATATGGATCCCAGGAAAGTCAATGGTGATTAGTGTTGCTTTGCAGGTTAATTTTTAATGAATATTGGTTGAATAAATCCCATAGAAAACAGCAAAGAATAACCTTTTATAGAGGAAATGTCTATAATGACTCTAACTTTGAATCAGAACCATAGAGACAAATAAGGTAGGTGTAATTTATGTGAAATTTAAAAGGAATTTGACTCATAACTGAAGTGCTCTGCAAACTTTTGTTTTAATTTTAAAATGCTTTTTGAAATTTTTCATTCATTATAACAATGATAACCATATACTAAAAGTAAAAAAATTATTCCATGTGAAATAAATCTCCTAATTCTCAAAACAACCCTCTCAGGTAAATTTTTATGGAGCAACAAAAGACCCCAAATAGCCAAAAGATTCCTGAGAAAAAAGAACAAAACTGGAGATATCACACTCCCTGACTTCAAAATGTACTTCAAAGCCATAGTGATCAAAACGGCATGGTACTGGTCCCAAAACAGGCACACAGATCAATGGAACAGAACTGAAAGCCCAGAAATAAAACCACACATCTATGGACAGCTAACCTTCGACAAAGGTGCCAAGAACATACAATGGAGGAAAGATAGTCTCCTCAATAAACGGTGTTGGGAAAAATGGACAGCCACATGCAAAAGAAGGAAGGTAGACCACTATCTCACGCCATCCACAAAAATAAACTCAGAATGGATGGAAGACTTGAAGATATGTCCTGAAACTATAAAACTCCTGGAAGGAACTAGAAAGGATCTTTTCAAATACCATGTCCTCTCAGACAAGGAA